>NW_017263587.1:244162-299185 GCF_001500285.1 Mollisia scopiformis
AATGGTGGAGTTGTTGATAGTTTAGTCCTAATGTGAAGAGTTTTAATTTCGAGGTTCTACAGCCTGAACGCACGGACTTTTGTCCCCATGTTCGTTAGTGCATGCTTCAGGATATTCCGAATGCAGAGACGTGCTCAACTTCAAGGGCGAAAAGCGAATGTTTGAAGAATATCGGAATGGGATTAGGTCCAATTAGAACAGTCTCAGACTTCTCCTTCCCCAGATCGCGAGACCCAAAGTCCTGACACTTCTCCCATCTCACTCATGACGAACACAAACCTCACCCACACCTGCCCAACAACAAGCAACGAAAACCAAATTTCCAGTACACACAGCACAACCACAATCCTCCTCAACTTCCTCAACCCATCCGTCACCAATCCCTGAAACACATCACCTTCCCATATCAGAGACACCATGAAGTAAGTCAGCAACGTTATGAAATATGGACTTCGAACCGCTTTTCCAAAGAAGTAGAGCTCCGGGATCCGATCAAACATGTAGTCGAATGTCTGCTCACAGACAATCTCGAGTGCTGGCATGTCCGCTTGACGTGCATCGCGATTCTTGTAGTAGATTTCTCCGCTTAGGATCCGGAAATATTGTCGTTGTTTGCAGATCTGGATTGTGGATCGCAGAAGATCGGGGACTAGAAAGTAGAGCAAGGTGAGAGTCTGAATGGTGTTGAAGACGCGCCAGGCAGAAGATGACATGATATTCTTCGAGCTGAGGTAGGTGCAAAGGCTCTTGAGATAATCATGTATATGGCAGGATTGGAAGTCTGCGGTGCTGGATGGATTATCCTAAGTATGGATAGAAACACTATTCACACAGAACTTCAAAAGAGACACAATAACATCCGGTCGAAACAAAATTTATGAATCATTGTCTACGAATATCACCTGGTCTTCTAGAGATGAGTGTATTCTCTGCTGCAAACTCTGCAAATGCAAGGAATCTTTGCGATAATAACTCACCAACAGGAAGAACCAAAGTTCTATGTTCATAAGACATTGGACAAAACCCTTTCTCTTGTGTCTTGCCCTCACAAATTCAAAAAGTGCAACCGAGAAGGTAAAAAATCACAAATTCCTCTCCCTCCTCCTCTCTTCCTCCGACATCACCTCCATCTCCTCCCGTCCCGTCCTCTCTCCTCTAATTCCGCACAATAATAATTGCACCCCATTGCTCAGGATCATCTGCATCCAATCCAAAAACCCAAGAACAACAGCCATCATAACCATAACCCAGACGCCAAAAAGCGCAAGTCCCCAATTCATCCTCCACTTCGAT
This sequence comes from Mollisia scopiformis, assembly GCF_001500285.1. Classification (NCBI taxonomy): domain Eukaryota; kingdom Fungi; phylum Ascomycota; class Leotiomycetes; order Helotiales; family Mollisiaceae; genus Mollisia; species Mollisia scopiformis. Next base: position 245,456 of record NW_017263587.1, read on the forward strand.
TGCGAGCCCTTAACTGATATTTGGGGTCGAGTGTAGTCGTAGTAGGAAACTGAGGCCGTGAAGAATAGGTAGGTGCCTTGGCGTAAGATCTGGAGGATTGAGAGGATGAGGAGGAGTAGGAGGAGGGGCGCGAAGAAGACGGCGGTTTTAAGGAGGCGCGTTAGGATGATGAGGGTTGAGATTAGGGGTTTGGGGATGTGCTGAGACTTCATTTTGATGAATGAGGATAGAATTCTGTGCTTGTCGGGAGATGGGCGTGGATCTGATTTAGTTTTGCGTTGTCGATATTTGGTGTGTAGGCAGTGGAAAGGTTGTAGGATATGTGCTAATACGTTCACTGTGATTCACACGCAAGTCGCAAGTTTATGAATCGGAACTATCCAACAATCGAACATGAACGGATGCCATTGTATTCGAAAGGATTCAATTCTTCTAATACTAAAATATGCATCGCGTTGCTATCCTACGCAAACAAACAAACGCTTGATTGGACTCTACTGATTGCTGACAATCACCTTGCTGTTGCGCCACTTCGTTCACCTAGCGAAGGACCATCTCCCTTCATCACTGCCCCTCATCGACCTTGCCATTTTGGATCAGCAGGATTATACTGATTCCTGGGTGCCTGACTTAGACCACTTTGCGCTCCTCCTTGTCCAGGATCGATCCTTTCCTGCACCTGCTCTTGTTGACTCTGACCTTGTTGCTGATAGTGAGGCAAATGTGTTTGCGAACTTTGAGGGGGTACCTCGGGGTGATAGCTCTGATAGTTTCCTTGATTGCCTTGATTCTGGACGGAAGGCTGCGTCGAGTATTGCCGAGGAGGAGGCTGTGAAACATTCAGTTGCTGAGGCAGACCCATTGGTAGCTGAGTTTCCTGAGGTCGAGAGGGATTGTATGGCTGGCTGTAAGGGCTGTAACTCTGTTGCTGATGCTGACTCCCGATGCCTGGTGGTGGACCAGATGGTCTCTGAGCGGGAGGCTGTGTTTGATATTGTTGGAAACTGGAGGTAGAGTAGCCCTGCTGAGGATGCTGATACACGGGCGCTTGACCAACTTGACCTGTCCAAGTTCCTTCTCGAATAGCTTTCTTGCGTTGATATGCTTCCATAAGTACTTGCTTGATAGTCTGTTCTCCGTCATGGAAGTTCTGCATGCTCACTTTGACCAACATATCGATCTGCTCTGGAGTCCAGACGAGATTGTATGAGCCAGAGAACTTGGCTGTGGAAGGGTCAAAATCGGGTACCGCTCGCTCATTAGGTAGCAGAGGCATGTATACCATGGTAGATTCGTGATGACAGACTGGGGCTGGGGGGTTCGTTACGGTGTTTCCATATGAATCCTTGACTGTAGCTGGACGCTCACACAGAACTCCGTCGTAGATTTGGGCATAGTGACCTTGGAATCTATCGGGATCCTTTGTATCTTCTTTTGGCTTGAGATCTGTTCGACGAGTGAATTTTAAGCCTCGACGATAGCCGATCTGGTCGACTCGTTCTTGGAAAGTGTCTTTTTGGACATCACTGGATGCATCCATGTTCAAGATTACATCCACTTCTCGAGATGGGTGAAGCAGAACATAAGTGGGGCAGTTATTGTCCATTCCACCATCAACAAGATGAATTTGGGGAGAGTTCTCCAGTCCGGGAGGGTACGCTTGTCCTGGCTGCAACTTGGAAAAGTGGAAGAGGAAGTTGTGCTCGTTGGATGCATGAAGTGGATGATGATTCGTGAATTCCTCTGTACCTTTCTTACCCCAAAGTTTGGAAACCTTGGAAGCAAGTTCTTCAATCAAATTCCCAATGAAGTTCTGGGGAAGCGCTCGCTTGATTGTTGCGAGGTATGATTCGAGGGGACCAGCTGGTGCTCCAGTTGCCAATCCCAAGAGCAGAGACAGTGACTGTTCCGGAAGTTGCATCGTGGACCTCCCCTCAGAAAATGGTCTTCCAAAACCCCACGTTGGTACCCAGGCCTGAAGCTCGTCGCAGCCAATCTCAAATGGAGTCATCTCGAACCATTGAAACCATGCGTCTTTCTCATCCTTTTCGTCTTCAGCAAAATCTCCCTCGAAAGCATGGTCTTTGTCGACCCAATCCTTCCACGGTCGCTCATGACGGATGGCTGTGAGAATATGAAGTGGCTCTTTTCCACCTTGTAGGTGCTCGATCGCCTGAGACCATTTATACCAAGTATGTCGGTGTCCAGCAACATCTTTCCCAGTCTCATGATCAGCATGAATGAACACGTACCCAGTCAAGAAGACGGAGTAATAGTCCATAGGCACAGCATGAAGACCACTATGTTGCTTGATAGCCACAGGTGCAAGTGTGGCATATGGACCATCATGAGTCGTGAGCAATTTTCGAATCGCATCAGCTGATAAAGGATGATGAGGTGACAGTCGATGCTTGTAGTTGTCGATTGTTCTCGACATACTCGCTTCGCCAAATGTATAATAAGCAGCGAACGCCCAGCATGCACCTGAAACGCCAGCAACGTAGGTGAGTGCATCCCATAATCCAGTTCGCTTCATCTCTTCAGAGTATCCAAGCACGCCAATCATGGCTCTGAATCCACCTCCGCTACCTCCAAAGCCGACAGTTGGGACATCATCCGGATGGACATCTGCGGGATTCAAACCGAGATAGTTGGCGAAAGCATTTCGAACCTTCACCTTTCTGTCAGACAAGAATCGTTGCTCGGGTGGTGCAAGATTGAGTCCCCGACGGACTTCGGCAACATGTCCGACCTCAGGATACCGATTTTGGTCATGGATATCCTGCTTGGTATTTGATTGGATGGTGATTGCTGACTTGATGATTCCAATGTCGGTGATGGCTTCAGGGAACGCTGGCTTGACCACATCGTTCCAGAAGCTTTTAGGGTCGGTCTTTGATCTTTGATTTGATGCGTGGTTGGAATTGAAAAGACCTCTACTTCCGTCTGCTGGAGGACTGGGCTCCTTCAGAGTCTCTTCAGACTCGAATTGATGTCGTCGACGGAGGTTCTCGAGCATTTCTCGCTCATATTCCTGCTGCTCAGCCGTCTCGGACTCTCGAGTGTATTTCCTTTTGGTATCAGTATCTTATTCTGTAAATTCATAACAAATACAAACTTGTAGGTAGACATCTCAGCAGTGCCTTTAAAGTATCTTGGTTTGATGGTTCTTGATTAGATAATCTCGCGGTTCTGATGCTCCTCCTTGACGAGGACAATTGTACTTGGTAACACAGTGAAAAGTCTTGAGAGACTATGTGCCACAGGCGAGGATCGTGGCTGAAAAGGTGAATTGGGTTTACCGCTTCGTGTCTCGCCCTTATGCGTTGTTCTTTTGAACTGAACCAGCTAAAGTAAAAAAGCGTCCGCACCAAAGTATTTATTATTTCCTATTTATCTTTGACAGGACGTTGGAGATTGACACGAAATCCGGATAACAGGTCATATTCCGATGCAGGTACAAAGTGAACCAATAGGAAGCTTGTGTGTTGGACCGTGGCGGGATGCTTGTAGGCGTGACTACCGCCAAGACATACAATTTAATAATGAGTATCCTCAACATAACTAGATAGAAAGGTTTTCATTACCATACACTTGATAGAAAGGTATTCTAACTCAACTCTTTCCTTGTCAAGGTGACCTGTCACGTGAATGTAATCACATGATGTATTTCCAACATGCTCAGACTTCTGGCAGCGTGTTGTTTTCTAGGTCGGCATTAGACTTGCTTCTAGGTAACAGGCAATGTGAAGTGAATTAGAAGCCAAGGACTCAGAAAGTTGTTCATTTGAGGGAAGCAGCTTCGGCTAGCACACTGTCGCTAAGGCCCCTTCCCCTTGCTCAAAGGTAACGATTGACTTGATCTCGAATTTTTTCTCGCAAAATCATTTGCAGAATGTAGTTCCCTCAACATATTGAACTGCAACTCTCAATAACGGCTAACACTGCACAGACAAAGACACAAGCAAACTTAAAGCATGCTTTCCGGGTCTTTTCCTAGCTTAGACCTTCCAACTTCCTCCTTGATACTCCTTGAACTCAACGATCAGCAAACGGCAGCAGTTCCTTCGAGAATCAACTCTTCTACTGCACCTTTCCAAACAAAGCGAGTCTCAAGCAGTGAGATCTATTTATTTCAGAGCTCAACTTCGAGACCCTCGCAGTTTGCGAATCTCGCAATAAGCCCACGTCCACGTACCAGCGCAAATCAAATCACAACGATGAAATCATCTATACAAATCGACGGTATGTTTTCTGGTCAGATTGAGCGAGCAAACTCATCAAACGGTAGATACCAAAAAGTCCTCCTCACCAGATCACGCGCAATCTTCCAATGCAAGTACGCCGAAGTCGACAATTTCCTCGTCGCTTTTAGCCAGTATCGGTCACAATACAGTAACTCCTCCTATCGAGGCCAAACGTATTAAGATTCGCATAAAGATGAAGAAAGGCTCCCCTGGGAAGAATTACCACCCGAGTTGCGCGAGCTAATTAGCTAATTTTCGAAGAAGTGTCAACACCGAAAACGATAGGACGTGGATATGCGGTCCCATACTTCTCTTGGATGGTGCGCAAGATTCCTGCACTTGTGATTGATCTGGGCTCATTGCCAATTTCATATTCACATGTCCTCGAATACTTTTCTTAAAACCAATGGCAATATCTTGCGCCAATGCCGGCTAACAGATCTACGTAAGTTGAACAACATAGAACTAGCAAGCATCCGGTATATTGGTTTGGAGATTCACTGGCCCATCAAACACATACAGGGAAGAGAAGTCTCCGATAGATTCTATGAGCCTCCGCAACAGTTTGCCAAGCTTTGCTCACATTTACCCAATGTCTGCGGTGTGGAGATCGAGCTCGGTGGCTGGCAATACTTGACGTGGAAAATATGGCAAAAATTTATCTGCGAATTTCCATTCTGGCTCAAGGGATTCAAGTCTCTTCAGTGGCTCGAGGTAGACCTACCAGCAGAAAAAAATTGTCAAGGGCTCGTGGCGGAGAAGGTACTGCGCACGATTGAGCTAATGGTCCTTAAGAAGACTGGTATTGAGGGAAAGAAGGTCAGAAGCTTCACTGACGAGAAAGTTGAAGGACATGATGCGAGGTGGATGTTAGCAGAGACTTGGCGATGGGAAGCTGCTGAGGGGAAGAGCATGGACTAGTCCCAGGACATCGGCTTTACATGGACTGACGACATGGCCAGAGTTATTGATGAGAAGTATGATGATTTGACTAACGGGGGCGCTCAGCAGAGACAAGGAAGATTGCTGGAGAGAAAAGTAGCTATGTTGAGACTTGCTAAGAATTAATACAAATAACTTTTAGGTGACCATTGACTATTCACTTTATCTTTGCCAAGCTTCCCGAGGTCATCTTTGACTTGTGGGGTCATCATCTTTAGCTACATGGCTGCAGCAGAAATGATAATGGGTACCCAGGGATCTCTAACAAGGCGGCTTCTCGATATACCAGAATAGGTTTCCAAATGATTGAAGAGCTCACCGTACATGGTTTTATCGTAATAAGGCAGGATCCAAAAGGGGTAGCTTCGGTTGGCACACTAGCGCGCTTTCTCCTTCTATCTTCTCTCCGAACCTTCGAACCAAATCTTGAACATACGTTCAACACACTAATTCGCAACTCGTCTTCATCACATCATCGAGTCTCAAATCGCAATTATGGCGTCAAATACGGAATACAACAGCTCCCTACCCAACGATGCACAGCGTTCGTCCGCCGCGAGCTCGGCGCACGAGCAATCCGTGTCTGATCTGATCACTTTCGCCGTGGAAGATAGTCTCAACACCTCGTTGGATTTCGATGAATCTTGTGCCTCTGCGTCTGCTCAGATGATGGAGGGGATAATGTCCTGGTTGTCGATTCAATCGAAATCTCGTACCTCAGTCCCAGCACAAGCTGCATCTGTCCCCTCCTCCCCACAACTCCCAGGGAGCGACCATCGCTTCATCTCGAAACCAAACCCCCAAGGTGGCCCTTCGACTTCACATTACAACAGGAAGGAGGGCTTCTACTGGGAGAACTTGCCCACAGAACTTCGCCAACAGATTTTCGACGAAGTAGAACGTGCTACACCTTCCCATCCATACTTCAAAAGGACTAAGAAACTTCCCGCTCTGGTAGTCGCACTGCGAGGCGTTTCAAATGCCCAAGCACATATCCTCGAGCATTTCCACAAGATCAACAACGGCATTCTTCACCTAAAGTGCCCATCAGCGTTGAAATCCATGGACAAAGTTGAGCTAGCCAGTATTCGGCATCTCAGCCTAGAGATTCACCTACGCAACAGGACCAGTGTCGTGGATGGATCCATTACCCGACCATATGAGAGTCCCGACGAATACGCAAAGCATTTCTTGAACCTACCCAACATCCGTGGAATCAAAGCCCGACTCAGTTACTGGGATTCACGCGAAACGATCCACTGCAAGCACTTCATTTGCCATTTTCCACTCTGGCTCAAGGCGTTCAAGAACCTGAGGTGGGTGGAAGTGGATATCCCTAGAACATGTGACGAAGATGGGTGGACTTTGGACCATCTGTCGAGCTCAGATTTGGAGCTAGGCCTCAGGGCGCGGATACAAAGATGGAATTTTAGGCGGACGGAGTCCTTGAGATGTCCCGAGATTTGGAGATGGGAGGTTGAAGGAGAGGATGGTGGGATGGATTGGTCGCAGGACATTTGGTTGCGGTGGAGGAAAGTGTATCCTCGAGGGTCGACTCATCCAGATACATTGTTCATTAGCCTTAGGGATTGTTTGGTAATGTAGACTGTTTCTGCTTCTTGTGTATGGGAATCCTCGAAAGCTATATCTCTCGGAGTAAAGATTGCTAACAGGAACTCAGATGCAGAGGAATCATGTTGCAAGACTCTACACCGGGGCCTCTGTTCACATAAGGCAGGATCCACTAGAGTCCTCATACAACTATATTCCTCGCCCTCATTGAGTGTCATGAGATGACTGCCCTTGGAGGGGGGAAGGTCCGAGTCACATGATAACATAATGGTTCAAATATTTTGCGAGTCACGACCCTAGACTACTCATACCTAACAAACAAAGAGTCTATACACACGTCGAATTCTTCATCGTATCCTCACCCTTTTTATGGACTTCTCTGTCTAGCACACACGTGATCGGAAGTGCGTCGGCTTACGGCGCTCACTCGCGCTAAGAATTTATGCTTACTTCATCGTCGGAAGTCAAACTCTCTCGCCCAATTTATTGACTTGAAATTTCGATCTCGATGCAACATAAAGGGAAAGCACAAATGAAAACTTCTGCTCTTGAGGCTCTACAGCACGCGCCCTAAAATCGACAGAAATTCAAATTCACATCCAACACCATGATGTGATAGCATATGATAGGAGAAAGAAGGGAAGGGTATTTTGGGTCTGAGTAAGACGGGAGAAAGTTTGAGATTTTCTAGGAGGTGGAAGAGATGTAACGCTTCGGAATTACCGCCCCAATCAAGCCACCGAGCCTCGTTTCTGACTTCGAATTTTCTTTCTTTCGCTTCATAATTCGAACTCTGTACATCCCACGATATTATACATCAACTCTCAAGGATTCCATCAGCAACAACCGCGTACGATTTTTTCATCGAGATGACTGCATGTCCATGAGTCAATCTCCCCCTATCCCTGCTTGCTAAGTATGGAATCACGCCCCCTACCTCACAAGGATCATGGAAGCCTCCCTTTCCCATTCTATAAAGTACCCCAGTATTAACAATTCCCTCCCGTCACACCCATTACCCTCCCCTCCCCCTATTGGCCCGGACCCCTTCGCGCCTCCTGATAACGCTTCTTCCGAGTGGCTCCACCACCCATGATCACCGTTCCACCAGCAGGGATGGACGGGACTGGCGTTTTGCTGCAGCGCCCACGAATCCCCGCAATTCTCAGCCTTGGCAGCCGCGCTATGTCGTAAGATGCTTTCTAGCGCTGATGCCGGTTGGGCGAGCAGGAGGAGGAAATGGAGACGCATTACCAATTTGTGTGCGGGATCGGCTAGGGGGGATTATTTGGTTCATTGATTGATCGAGTGATTGATACTGTAGCTGGGATGATAGCTGGAGTGGAGAGGCCATGAATGGGAGGGGGCAGCACTTGAACTGATGGGGAAGGTAAAGGGAGCGTTGAGCCGAACGTCGCGTGCTGCTTGAGGGTTGCAGATTTTGCTTAAAGAGTTGAAGCTCCCCCAGGACATATTTACTTCCAAGAGAAGCTTGTCTGTCGGTCGGACGTCCTCCTCCTTCTTGGCTCTGGGAATACGTCCACTTACCCACCACCACCACCACCACCACCACCACCAACGAGTAACTGAATCACCACAGCCAAGCCACCAAAATGTCAGACCCCCAATTCCCCGCCAGCAGCGGCGACGAGGAAAAAGGCACCAAGTTCTCCAATGGCGGCTCCTCGGTCCCCGAATGGGATGCAGGCGGCCAAGCAACGCATCGCGAGCCGTGGCAGCGCAGGTTCGTCGATAGCTTCAAGCGGGATCCGAACGCGACGGTGACGCGCGCCGCCGAGACGGGGAAGGGTGCTGGGTTTGATCATCGGGCTGCGGCTGAGGCGACGGCGAACTCGGGGTTGGCGAGGAAGTTGAAGGGGAGGCATATGCAGATGATTGCGATTGGGGGGTCGATTGGTGAGTTTTGGCTCTGTTGGTGATGAGGTGGGTGCGTGGGTGCGTGGGTAGGTGTTGATGTGAAGTAGGTACGGGATTATTCGTTACGTCGGGTGCAGCGCTTGCGGGCGGTGGTCCAGCATCTCTAATTATTGCGTATGGAATCATCGGGATCCTCATGTTCTGCACGGTCCAGGCGTTGGGAGAATTAGCTGTTGTGTTCCCGGTTGCGGGATCATTCTCGGCGTACTCGACTCGGTTCTTGGATCCGGCTTGGGGGTTTGCTATGGGATGGAAGTGAGTTTTGTATTCCTGACCACCCGGAAATTTAACTAACCTAGAATCTAGCTATGCTATTCAATGGCTGGTCGTCTTACCGCTTGAAATTGTCGCTGCGTCCATCACACTCCAATTCTGGCCTGGAGCAGCAGATACCAATGCAGCAGCTTTCGTCACTATCTTCCTCGTCGTCATCATAGCCATCAATTTCTTCGGTGTCCGCGGGTACGGAGAAGCAGAATTCGTGTTTGCCATCATCAAAGTGGTCGCGGTCATCGCATTCATCATCCTTGGTATAGTCCTCAACTGCGGCGGCGGTCCAGAGGGAGGCTACCTCGGAGGTCGATACTGGTACCCCAACCGCGTGGCTCCCGACTACGCAGGATACACCCAAGACAACCAACCACCCGGAAGCATCTCATCGGGCGCGTTCCACAACGGCTTCAAAGGTCTTTGCTCCGTCTTCGTCACAGCAGCATTCTCCTTCGCCGGCACAGAACTCGTGGGTCTCGCAGCAGCTGAAGCAGATAACCCCCGCAAAACCCTACCAACTGCCATCAAGCAAGTCTTCTGGCGCATCTGCCTCTTCTACATGGTCTCCCTAACCATCGTCTCGGTCCTCGTCCCCTACGGCGACGCCCGCCTCCTAGGAGCCAACTCCGAAGACGCCAAAGCCTCTCCCTTCGTCATCGCCATCAACAACGCCGGCATCAGCGGCCTCCCCTCCGTCATGAACGTCGTGATCCTCATCGCCGTCCTCTCCGTCGGAAACTCCTCCATCTACGGCTCCTCGCGCACCCTCGCCGCGCTGGCCGAACAACACCAAGCGCCCCGCTTCCTCGCCTACATCGACCGTCAGGGCCGTCCCCTCTTCGCCATCATCGTCGCCTCCGTTTTGGGACTCCTCTGCTACGTCGTCGGCGGCGGCCAGCACACGGCCGCCACGGCGCTCAATTGGCTGTACTCGCTCTCGGGCCTCTCGTCCATCTTCACCTGGGGCTCCATCTGCCTGGCGCACATCCGCTTCCGCCGCGCCTGGAAACTGCAGGGCCATTCGCTCGACGAACTCGCGTTCCGGTCTCAAGTCGGCGTTATCGGGTCTTGGGTCGGCTTCATCCTTAACCTCCTCGTCCTGCTGGCGCAGTTCTGGACTGCCGCTTGGCCGGTGGGGTATGGTGATGATAGCTCGGATTATATTGCCCAGAACTTTTTCTTGGCGTATCTCGCGGCGCCGGTGGTTATTGCGTTTTACGTCCCGTATAAGATCTGGTACCGCACGCCGTTTATGCGGAGTAAGGATATGGATTTGGTTACGGGACGGAGGGAGATCGATACGCCGGCGCTGATTGAGGCGGAGAGGCAGGAGAAGTTGGCGTTGCCGAGGTGGAAGAGGGTTTATAAGATTTTCTGCTAGGGGGGGATGCTTTCTGATTATATCTGGTTGAGATATATAGCTAGTGATCTAGGTGAGAGAGGTATTAATTAGTAGTGTCTTGAATGGAATGGAGAGTTGGATACTTTACTGATTTCCTTCCCTTCACTAACTCCATGATCCATAATCCATAATCGTGAACCTCACCTACCTACCTACCAACCTACCTACCTACCAAAGAAATTATAACCAACTACCAGCAGCTCAGCTCTCTCCATATATCCTCCTCCGCTCGCTCGCTCACGATCAGCTTACGCTCCACTCTTCTCATCTGCCATCAACAGGGCGCGGTGGGTCCGGGTCCGCACGTGTGCTGGGTTAGGGTTAGAGTGCAAACTATCATGTAATGGAAATTCGTTTGTTTGCTTTTAGGGTTTTGGGGTGATTGGTGTTAGTGGTAGTGGTTGTAGTAGTGAGCTTCACTGTCAATTTGTTGCGGAGTGGCGCAGGGTGGTGAGATTGTTGCTGGGGAGCTTGGGAAGTGGAGGATGGAGGTTGTGTGGGTTGTCGAGTGCTCGATGTTTGCGCTTATCAAATTCACTTTTGCATGGCTATTTCACGACAAAGGCGACGAAGGGTTGTAGACAGTAGACAGAAAAGGTGCTTGAGTTCTGTTCTTTTTTGGTTTGTTGTTCTTTGGCTGGTGGGACAGGTCTAAGGGATGGTGATGGCAAGTTGGAAGTTTGCACTTTGTCTATCTTCTGCTTTCACGGGTTGGTCGTTCTTGCATGTTAGGTGTCTTCTGGGGACGTGGTTGGTTTGAAGATCTTTTGTGCCATGGATTCTTTGTTGATTGCAGGTAATTATTGAGTTGTTGTAATTGTTGTCCAGGTGTTGATTATATAGAAACATCTGCCAGTGCAGAACAGGAGGGGAGGTACGATGAACAGTCTAGAAGATAAATTCTATACGAAGTTTTCTTGAATATAGGAAGGCAAGAATCTTTCATTGGAGAGTACCGGGGAGCTTATACTACGGATTTCTTGCTTTGAATGCTCGATCTTTCTTGCATGCTCAGCGTTTTCTGAAGAAGTTCTCAGTCGGAGTTTCTTTTCGCACAATGACTTCGTCGATTTCGTTCGCCAGGTGTCGGTATAGTCGATGCGTCAAGCAACGACACCGTGAATATTTCGATCGCGAGTTTCCCGCTCTGAATCATTTCCCCACTCCTTTCTCCTACCATCGTTAGTCACACTCGGGCGAGCGTCGATTTTATGAATCACGGTATCGTAAGACTTACCACTAGATCTTCCGAGTATATAATCCCCCACTCGTTCTCTCTTTCAACACTTTCTTTCTTCATCCGCAACTACACTCCTTCACACCACATACCAACTTGACATAGATCAAGATGTCCTACTACAGCCATCCCCAATACCCTCCTAGTGAGAGCTATGCTTCATCCTTTGGTGCTGGACCTTCCAATTATGTTCATGGACCGAAAGAAGCTTATTGTCAGCCATGTTGGCGTGAAATCGACCAGTGCAATGCTTGGAATGCTCTTCGGTATGCTACCAAGACTGAGGAAGATGATGAACAATCCATGGGCCCGAGTGAACGAGAGTCTTATACTTCATTCGAGGACCGCGGTCGACGAGGAAGGTCTGCTAGCAGTGTCCGTTCTTCTTCTGCTGCCCCTTCAAGTGCTCACGCTCCATCCGCATCCAGCTACCAATCTCGACCAACAAAAACAGCAAGCAGTATCCAATCTTCCAAGGCTGCCTCCTCATCTACCCCCTGCTGTGGTGTAGCCGGCCCACCAGTCTTCTACAATCCGTCCTACAACCAAGCTCGTCGACCTAAAACAGCGAGCAGTATGCAATCCTCCACCGCCGGCCCCTCATCCGCCGGCCACTCAACCACTCACTACTGCACGACCTGTCTCCCACCACCCAACGACCCCTGGTCCACCGAAGCATCAAAAGGCAGCTCCGACTCCCTCTGGCAATACTACCCCATCCCCGGCTTCCCCAACCTGAACAGCTTCTACCCCGCCCTCCCCCAAACCAGCATCCCCTATCCCCTCCTCGAGCGCTACGCCTACAACGACGCCTACGGCCAAGACGTCCCCAACCTGAATCCACACTGGTACCCACCCACGCTCTCTGGTCCGAATCTCCTTATGCCTTTCTGTCAGTCGGTCAACGGTCTCGACCTCTCCAAGGCGCCAGAGCGAGAATGCGAGATCTGCCTCCCTGCTTTCTTGGCGTATAGAGAGAACCTGTTGATGCAGATGGGGGTTGATATCAAGACGTTGACCTTCGCGGAGTATGCGAGGAAGTATTTCCCTAGGTTGGAGCGCCCGAGACTTGAGGGAGAGGGTGGGGAGTGTGAGTGGGATATGAGTGCTTTGGAGTTTATGAAGAGTTTGGTTGATGATGAGGAAGGCGAGGATGACGATGAGGATGAGGAAACGGATGAAGAAGAGGAAGAAGAGGAAGACGAGGAGGATACTCTCGATGCTAGTTCATACCACGAAACAGAAGCAGAAACAAAAACAGCACGCACACAATCACCAATTAGCTTCGTCGACCACGAGTCCCAAATCGGCGCCCTGTTCCGCAAGAAGTGCTACCACGCCACGCTCGCAAATCGGGAGCCGCCATACTACTCTGATTACCGAGCAAAATACTACTACGACCTCGGAGTTGCGAATGAGAAGTCTCGCCACAAAACCATGAACCTCTCGAACGATGATGACAAGAGCAACACTGAAACAGCACGCACACAATCCCTCCGCTCCCTCCATGACGCCGACGCGAAACCCAGAACAGTGACACCCAGCCAATACAAGAAATGCCTTCGAGCCCAAGACTTCAAGAACATGAGCTTCCCAGATTTCATAGCCAAGTACTACGAGCAAGAAGACTCCGATCTCGGATCCACATCCCGCAGCTACAAAACCCCCCGCTCTCTGGAACGATGACAAGAAAAGTCAATCTACAAATCCGCAGCCGCGAGAACTCCATTTACTGGTCTGTCTGCTGCTGCTGCTCCCAGATCCCATAAATCCAACCCTTCATCATCCAACCCCTCCTCCTCCTCCTCAACATCAACATTCCTCCGCCGCGACCAAAGACCTCCCAGCCCCTCCTCCTCCGCCCTCGCCAGCTTCTATAGCTACCTCAGCGACCGGGGTACGAGCGTAAAGCGAGCAAAGCATCCGAAGACGATGTTTTGTTCCTGCGGGCGAGTACTTCTATCTCGTTGGGGGCGTGTGGAGGTATGGGCGGATGAGTCGGGAGGGGGAGTTTATTGAGTGTCCGTTCTGGGATGGGGAGGTGGGGGGGTTTTGTTGGGTTTGATGAGGAATTTGATGGTAGGGAGGGGGGTGAGGAGAGTAGCAGTAGAGGAAAGCAGTGGAAGGGGGAGGGAAGAGCTGGGGATGATGATGATGAGATGGTTGTTGGGAGGGGAGTGGAGTTTGAGTGGAGCAGGAGGTTATTGAGTAGGGGGCCGGGTTAGTGTGGGAGGGTGTATGATAGGGACGATGGATGGATGGATGGATGGATGGTATTGAAGTTTGTTTGAGTGGTATGTTTGTGTATAAAAGTTGATCTGGTTTCAACGGTGCTTTTTGTATTATAAGCAAGCAAGCAAGTATGTAACATAGGAGAGGGCATAGAAGTATGCAAACTCGTTGTTTTTCTACTTTGTTCCTTTCTTTCTCAGAGTCCGAAATCCTCATCTCGAAAAACCCAAAGGAACAGAAGAGAATTGATCGCAAAGCTGAGGGCTGGGACGATCATATTTAGCTCGGGATCTGTGAATGGGCTGCTTTTGAGGGGGATTGGTGGGGATCGGTCAAGACGTTTGAGGCTTGGCCATGATCAGAACTTAACTTGTCCATGTTAGAAGAAAGTCCCTAACTGTCTGAGAGATTCTGGAAGCATTGTCTGGTTCCAATAATCTTTTCGAGTGCAATCAACCCTACCTATCTTAAGGTACCTAGGTATCTTTCAACCAAGGAGTACATGTAATCCTAACTCTTATGCTACAAATCCATCTATATCTAAACCATTGTACTCCGTCTCATCTCTCTTTACAATACAGATCTAAGAATCATAATAACCTTCCCATTGTCTAGACTCTCTCACGCAACTCGCAACCCTACTAATCTCCAAAGCCCTAGCACCAGATCCTGCTTGCTCCCTCGGTCCATAAACTACATCTCGATCTAACGCACCATGCTCATGCTTATGTCCACCCATCAAAAGCCCCTGCTCCTCAAGATCATCTGTGACTGGTCGCAAAGCCAGTGCAATCTTAAGATAGCTATTTTCAATGACAGCCACCCTGCTAGCGACATACGACCCAATGATCCAAAGGACCAAATGTGACCCCGCGATGCTGCCAAAGATAGCCCACATATATGCCACATGGTCGATACTCAGCTTCAGCCCCGGTTGAGGTTGAAGACCTAAAACATGCAGCGAATCAGAACCGATTTGAGGAAATATGGTGTCGGCGACGACCAAGACACCAATCGCGTATTGTCTCAACTGTCTAGCTTTGAACGTACTATTCCCAGAAGTGAAATTTCCGTATGTTGACTGAGACGGGAATTGTTGGTATTGACTGGCATTGTTGCTGTCAGATTGATATCCTTGGAGAGCGATTGCGCCAGCAGCAAGTCTGGCGTGGTCGTCTGAAAGTTGTTGTTCTTGGACCGTGGCGTTGTAGATGGTGCTAGCGTTGACTGTGCACTCAAAGTAATTCGCCGACGTCCCATCATTCTCGTAGATATATACGGTGGCGCATCGTGGACCACAATCTTGTTTGTCGGGATACGTGAGGTATGTTGTTGAATTCGGTCCTATAGAGTGCCACGTTTGGTTTAAAGTTTGGCTGTCCCTCTCGTATTGAAAAGTCTGTGAGGTCCCATTTGAAATGCCTATTACGGAATAGGCATTGCAGCTGCTTGTTGTAATCAGGCTTCGATTACTGTAGAAGCACCCAGTAGTTGAATCTGTGGCGGAGTACTCTTGGAACGCCGTTTGGAAGTAATCCTGCCCTTCGTAGTAAACGGAATCGAGATCACATGGAGACAAGTAATCGACGGGAAGTTGATCTGGTCCACTGGCTTCCAAATAGGGAAATTGAAGTGCCATTTCACCGAACTATGCCAATTAGTTCAAGATCTTAGTCCATGCCAAAAGGTAACGTACAGTATGAGCAGCCAATTGACTTGACGCAGTAGTATCTTCATCAACAGCTACCCCAAAAGATGATGAAAAATTGCTGAAGCTCGTATCTCCAAGAATCGGTCTTGTTGGGTCAACTTGAGCATTGAGAGAATACGTCAAGCCTAGCATTGCGACTGCTGCTTGAGCCGCCTAAATTACCCTACCGTCAGAATAATTCGGAAGCACAACGAGGAGATGATACTGACAATGTTGAACAATACCCATAATGCAGCGCTCATAACGACCCCAGGCTTCTTGTCTTTCGCAGATCTGATGGCCAGCTTACTGACCTCACTCAGAGCATGACTTGATAGAATTGCATCGACCTATAAAAATTCAGTGAATAAACTTCCCCGTAGTCACAGCAACTCACTTCGTGAATCGGCCGTCTCTTCCTACTCAAAATCCACCACCGCACGTCTATCGCAATAGCTTTGAAGCTACTAGCAATACTGATACCAAGTATCATACTCAATCCTGTGACCAGAGCATTGAAGACCCGCTTCCCGACAGGTCCTATCACACTTCGTCCTCCATACGTCGCAAGCGTAGCGTATATGCACCCAATTAAGAAAATCGTAAGCAAAATCCGAACGAAACCGGCCAGGAGCAATTTCCCGAACTCTTTCTTCCTCGAAAAATAAGTATTGTAAATTTCTGTCTCAGTCTCGGGATTTTTGGGTTCCACACTCTCGGAATCTGCATTGACTTGCTGCTTCAAGAAAGGCGACATCGAAGCGACAGGCGATGCGCCCTCTTCACCAGAGCCTAGAGATCGAGAAGCCTGCAGCGAAATATCTCCGTCAGAGGCAACCTCGTGGGAAAGAGGTTCGTAGGCTTCCTCAGAAGGCATTTTCTTCGTTGGGCGTCCCATCTTTGAGCAGTGCAGAAACGGGCCATAATAATGACCGTAAGGCTGAAGCAGAGAGTTTCATGCTTCAGCTGCTGTGGTGCGGCACTTCCGACATGAGTCTATACTTGGAGGTTAGAGTGACATTTGGTAGCCAATGAAATGTTGGTCGGGACACTGAATGGCCCAAGAATTGCCGATGGCATGAAAAGGAGCGGCGGCAAGAACAAGGAATAAATTGCGGCTGTGTAGAACACGAGAAACGCGATAAGGATTTGATGTCAACATTGAGCAGCGCATTCGTTTAAGGCGTGAGAACAGGGCATCAAATGGTATCAGCAGTTAGCTATTACATAATTCGCCGCCATGAGACGGGATCTGAGTATCAGCATTGCGTGACTGTATATGACCTTCCTATCCTGGTTCGTTTGTTCTGAAAAATTGTCACCACTTCATTTTGATGCCGAAGGAGGGGTTTTCTGTTTCATTTTCGTATTGAGGATCTCTATACTACGGATGAGGATGAGTCTATGCCATCGTAGACTTGATGTATCTTCCCAAACTACCTTCCAAGAGCTTTGCCAGCAACGCCGAGTTCTTGGTTCCTTATAAAAGCAACGAGTGTCCGATATGCCTATTCGAATATGCCCAAATGGCCATTCTCTCCCCAATTTACAGTTCGTTCAACCGCGCAATGACCCCTTTGACCGCCTCCTTAGTCTCACCACCCACAATAAGACTCGTCCAATTGACGTTGTGATCAAGATCACAATACCAAGCAGTCATGATCACACGACCCTCCGCGAACTCCGTGGAGAACTTGTTGATGAACACCTCCTTAGGAGTAGAGATTCTCATGGCTGACAAAAGAGAAGCTTCATTGAAGCCTCTGTCTTTGTAAAGAAAACCCTTCACCAGACCAAGAATAAGGGATCCTGGAGGACGAACGTTCAGATCAACCACCCATTGCTTGCCGTGTCTGTCCTCCAATACGTCGATACCCACACAACCGTAGTATCCCTTGCCATGAAGATAGCCAGATACTTCGGTAATAGTCTGAGAAAAATGCTTCGAGAGACGGTCCTGCTCGGCGAAGGAGATAAAAGAGCCATCCCAAGTATAATGGACGCTCAGTGTTTGCTCGCAGCAGTTGATGAAGGTGTGTGATCCATCACGTCTAACGAAGAAGGTGATAGCAAAGCTTGGGCTACCACCCTCCGGACAGTCGACGAAATCGGTCAAGACAAAAGTGGCCGGCATCAGATGATGATTGGACTTGGTGGTTCGACCGGCATTGAAGTCCATAAGACCCTTGAGCTCGGAAAGAAGGGTGGATCTAGCTTCTTCGGACTTTACGATATATGTTCCCTTGCCAAAGATTGTTTGCTGAAGCTTCAGGACAAAGGGGATAGATCTCTCGGAAATGGCTTCGACAACTTCGTTCATCCACGATTGGACGGTCTCTGTAGGTGCTGCCGAGCTCTCTCCATCTTGTGATTCCCAGTCAACCTTGAGATCTAGGAGTCGGCTGCACGGAGTTGCGAATGAACCTTCTGCTATGGCCAAGCCCCGCTTCGAAAGCAACTCATAATGAATATCAGGGTGAAGAGCATGCGGAAGAGAGTCCATACCATCCAATGGAAGTCTGGGTGCAAGCTTGATTCTCTCGTCGGCCATCACCACATGCGCAGGGCTAGCGAAGAAATGCAATTTGGGTTGTTGCGCAGCAGGCAACGAAGCCAAATTTGTCGATACCAAGGATCTGAATGCGTTGACTTTGGTAGCATCGCTACAATAGGGATCGAAGATGACAAGGTCCATATCTCCGACGCAGAACGAGAACTTTTGCGCTCCAAGTCCCCTCAATGTTTCTCCTGCACTGTCGCGCTCGGACTCTGTAACATCATCGGGAAGCTCGCTGCTTGCTGGTCTGTCCTCATCGTGGTAGATATATCGTTGGTTTTCGACCCGCAAACCAGTTGGATATGCTGCCACAAGCACTACACGATCACCGGTGGCTTTGTTTTCCTCGTTATAGAAATCGGCGAGGGTCTTATCGAGGGTGACGGTAGGCAGATTCGATGGCTCCATGGTTTAATCGAGAGCGCAAGGCGCAACGATTTCGAGATTCGAGATACTTTCGTACGTAAATGAAGGTCAAGATAGGTATGAAGGAGTTGTGATGTTGAGGAAGCTTGGATGTCGGCGTTTGTATGTGGCGCAAGTATGTCGAGATTTGTGCAGTTTGTTTAGGAAGGAACGACTGATTAAGGGAAAGACTAGTCCTTTTGGCAGAAAGAGCGCTTACCAGTCGCAAAACCTAAAATCGTACGATACTGTATTGGTAAGGTGAATAGGGTAGTGGCCCCGTTCACTTTTGAAGAAGTCTGGATGAAGAAGCCAGCTAGATAGTTGAATTTTGGCTGGCAAGACCGGAGGAAATGACAGTATTGACTTTTGTGCTGATTAAAGGTGTGGAGTCAGAATACTCTCCAAATGACTTCTTTCTGAAAGACCTCCATAAAAAGATCACCAAATCTCCTGGCAATGCGCTGTGTGCTGCCTTCACAATGCTCGGATAATTTCAGGGGTATCACGTGATGAGACTTGAAGAGCAATGGTATTCACTTTGAGACAAGTCTCCGTTGCACTCTTTGAATTAGCTATGTGCAATAAACTCTGGCTTAAAGTGAATAAGATTGTCATTTCAGGTCAGAACATTTTCTATGCATGTGCAAATTTGACTTTGTGTTGGGCCTTGAACACCGCCGCAAGCACTTTGTTTTCGTTGTTACATTATGTATTCTAACACACATCCGTATCTACAGAATCTCGTTTCCATGACTACATTCTTTCCATATCAATCACGAAGATCTTGGGGATGCGTTGATTCCTTTTGCTGTCTCGGCCGCGGGGCAAGCAGGTGACCCAATTCTCCGAGACACTTTTCGTTTTCTCAGCCAGCCTGGTCACACTTCCAACCTCTGCCTCATCGCACAACATATTGACGTCTTCGTTGTACAACCTTGCTCATACCGATAACTTCCAACAATATTTGGGGATACTGCCACGCGCTCCGTTGAAGACAGAATATTCATGATGGAGAGCGATACTGAGCCCGCTCAAATTAACGTTGCTGAGCGTAACGGAACGACACAGAATTTATCAGACGCTGTGACACTGCCAACTCAACGACTTTCTGCTCGCGATGGGTTCGTTCTTCTAATCGGTATACAAATCGGGTCTGGCATCTTCACCTCTCCAGCGCAAGTCGACCAGAATGTTGCCTCCCCCGCAGCAGCACTCCTTGCCTGGACAATCGCTGGGTTGATCGCGTGGGCAGGCGCAACTTCGTTCGCTGAGCTTGGTGTGACTTTGCCTTCAGCGGGTGGTATGCAGGAATATCTGCGTTACGTCTATGGAGACATGACTGCGTTCACGATGAGCTGGATCTGGATTATGGTGGAGAAACCAGTTTCGATGGCAATCTTGAGTATTCTGCTCGCTGAATCAGTATCACGTGGATATGGGTCAGCTGCATCGGTCTTGGAGCTGAAACTGGTGTCGTGCATGGCTGCTTTGACCATTGCTCTGCTGACCTGTTACAACACGAAACCGGCAAGCCAAATCGGACAAGCTTTCGTTGTGATGAAATTCTTCACCGTGGGTTTAATTATGCTCAGTGCTATAGTTGTGTTTACAATTCACTTTGTAAATCCTGCGTCATCATTCGGTAGCTCAGACTGGTACGAGAAGAGTTGGATCTCACCACGACCTGCAAATATAGATTGGCCAGCTCTTGGGTGGTGGACGACCATTGGATACTTTTCTGCAGCCATCAATGGCGCCTTCTGGTGAGTTCATTATTCTCAGAGCGCAATTGTCCTTTAGTCTGACAATCTTTAAGGTCTTATGCTGGATGGGAGAATGTAAGTACCGTACCTAGGTACTTACTCTTGATCATGATGAGCCTGTTCATAGGATAATTTCACTGCGCTTCGCTGACTACATTGAAGGCAAATTTCATTGCGGGTGAGATGAAAGATCCACCGCGCAACCTCCCACGTGCTGTTCATTTGGCCATGATCTCCGTTATGTTTTGTTTCCTCACTTGTAATGTATCATACTACATTCTACTGCCGTGGAGCGATATCAGTTTAACCGATGCTATTGCAGTAGTGAGTCCAAACTCCCCCATCAGATCATTGTACGCACTGATAAACTTGTACAGGCGGCTGCAAAGACTCTTTTCGGTGGACCGGGTCAATTCTTGATAGCAATGCTGGTTGCTTTGTCTTGTGCGGGGTCACTGAATGGTAATTCGTTGGTTGTTGCACGTTTGACAGTAGCTGCTGCCAGCAAAGGATACGTCCCAAAGGTATTAGGGCAACAAGTTGAGCTCGATCGCTTTCGACTCGGAACTTCTGAAATCTCAACACTTCCTGACTATGGAGATATGGAGGAATCCGATGCAGATTCTCAAAACACAGACGCCATCAGTCATCCACCTCTGTGAGTACAAGTTCCTTCTCTCTGCAAGTATATCTGCTAAGAGCGATTCCTTCGTAGTTACTCAATACTGCTGAATGTCTGCATCACATTATTTTGCATCGTCACTGGCAGCTTCCACATCCTTGTGACATTTATCGGTAAGGAACTAGGCCCACTCGATACATGCATAGTATTCTTACTCTTGCCAGGAATCGCTCAGTATTCATTCTACTTCCTGACTGTCCTTGGGCTTTTGATTCTTCGTGTGCGAGAGCCTTCGCTTCCTCGACTCTACAAGACATCTGTTCTCATACCAGTCATTTTCTGCATTGCTAGCGGACTAGTTGTCATCAGAACAGTCATATTTCTTCCCAGCCAAGGTCTCATCTTCGCTGGCTTGGTAGCTTTAGGTCTTCTGTTTCGAGTTCTAAGCATACAACAAGAGTCCAATGAAGAATTTCGAGGGTGAGGAGGAACCGTTACTGAGCAGCGCTTGATCGAAATCGCAACTAAAACAATTCACTTGTAGTCGCAGGCGGAAATTGAGGAATTTTGAACCGATAGATTTCATGAGGATTTAAATCCATCTAAGACTGTATATCTAAGCACGAAGCTAATCAACTTCACAATTGCGACTATATAGAACAGCAAATAGATTCGTTGTTGTGTCAGAATGTCGCTCTCTGAACGTGGAACAGACCAAGTGACGAAACAATACAGAAAGCGCAGCAGCTCTACATCTTGTCTTTCCTTCCGGACAACTCCGTCCGTTCATGTTTGACATACGCATTCCACTGCCAATACATCCACACCACAGCCCCACAATCCATGATAATACTAATAACCAACCCTGCACTCATACCCATCGTCTCAAATACCAACCATTCTGTCAAATAATGCCATGAGATCGCAACAAACGTGCAGAAGGCACATGCGTAGACACCAGGATTCGATAAGTTGTACGCAGCATAGAATCGGATGAAGCCGCTCAGTATCAACCAGGATCCGAATGTATGGATCGAGAGAGGGGTGACTTGTGACTCGTTGGGTCCGTTGTACATTCCTTTCATCCCAGCTGGTGATAGAGGTGCAATGTACGATCCTATTGTTGAGCCCCAGGAAAGGGCACCGTCCTAGGCTGTTAGCGAAGGTTGCAAGGGAAAAGTGGCACTTACGAGGAGGAGGAAATAAGGCAACAAGCCTTTGTCTTTGGGAAGCAAAGCCATGGTCTTGTTTTTACTCCAATTAATGTTTGATATCTAGGTGATGAACGTGGAGACGGAGTGATGATGAACAATTGAGAAAGAAAGATGCTGTCTCCAGAGGGTAAGACAAGTGATGCGATGCAGGGTCTCTCTACTGCTGACATCACGTGGTTCGCTACTCGGGAGGTAATCCAATCGGCCTGGCCCTCGGAGCGCTGGCAGCTTAGTCCCTTCCTAGCAGATATTCACCACCTTTGGAATCTGAGTTGAAATTTACTATCCGGGAATTGAGTTAATAGATCAGGGTCGATCAAGCGGAATTTTGGAGCACACTAGCATAAGCGAGCAAAAGGGGAGAAAGCAGATGTATCTCCGCGCAAGAAACTTAGGATACTTCCACGGAAATAATGTCACAACTCTAAGTTTTCGCGACAAAGCGCAAATTTTCTTGACCCATGCCAATCCATTGCAGCTTTGAAGAAAAACTCGACCTCTCAAACTGCGATGTCTTCCAATATCAAGTCGACTGGGCGCAAAAGTGTATCCGAACAAGCAGGCCATTGCAATATGAAATTTACCAGTAAGTGATTCCAACCTTTGCGATCTCTCTAACAAGATTCAGAGTCCATCGAGTCAAAGTGGCAAGCGGTGCCCATCATGCGACTCCCAAATGAGGTCATCATGGAGATCATGAAGTTTCTCGGTCCTGTAGGATCCGCATGCCTTGGCGTGACCTGCAAGAAATTGTATCCCATGTACCGCAACTTATTCGGATGTGTGCTTCTCGAATCCCTACAGCGTCTCGATCAACGAAATTCTCTGTCTCCACAATGGCGCAGCAGAGGCGGTATAGCTGTGGCAGTGTCATTATCGACATGCCTCTCGAGCTGGATTCCTGACACGATTACCATTATATTAAGAGAAAATTTGTCCCCAAAGATCTCATCTTGGATGGGAACTGTCACAGAGAGGAGAGGGCATGGAAAATGGCGCAAGATTATAAGGAGAAGGCTAGGAAAGCGTCTGTGGAGGTTTCGGAGAAGGAGCGAAAAGATTTTGAATCGAACTTGCACAAACGGAAGTCCTTTGCCTCTGCAAATTATAATCACTTCATCGGTGGAGACTTTGGTTGCCGCAACGAATGTATTACACATAACGGCACATGAACTGGGCCACACGAAAGTTGCGCTCACGTTGACAAACGCTGCAAAGATTTTGATCTTGAAGTTGTGCTTTCGATATATATCAGAAACATGTGAGAAGTTTGGAGCATAAAATTCCTCTCGTCACTAGCTCTATGCTCTTTGAAGCCTTTGGTCTCCTGGTTCTCGCTACATCCAGACGAAGTGTAACTTTCGTATACCTCATTATCGGATAATATATTTTCACTGCCACTCGCGATGCCAAATGTTTCTCTCCAGAGTAGCGTTCAGCAAAATGCTTTTAACAGAAATGAGTCGGTCCCCAGCTCAATATGTATCATGGTGAAGGGGAACTCAGCGTAAAGATCATATAATCAGCGCAGGCTGGTATCAGATGCTCTATTAGAGATTTGAACTACCTATAGCAATAGAGTATGTCTTCCTACATTCAAATCTGTTCACATCCCAAAGTTTGCGAGCTAGATCCTGACAGCAAGCATTTAATGAGAAACAAACAAGCTTGAAAAAATGAACGAGGCTGAACCGCAAGAGGTGGCTATAAGATCATTACAACATTATCTAAAGTAATCCGCAATTTCTTTTTCTATATATTGATACAGTACAGAAATACTTAAAGTCAGCCAGCGCCAGTCTTATTTGCGACTAGGAAACAAATCTTGGAACGTATCCAGACATTTGCGCATATGCAAAACAGTTAGAGCAGAATCTTTTCAAATTAAAGCTAAGACTTGTTCAACCAGTGATGAAACTCGAGGAGGGCTTTGGCGCGGCTGGGTAACAACCAAATGCCGCAAATAGGCAGCGCTTGGTGAGGCTTTGATATTGGCCGATTAGCCACGCCCCGTACATATGCTTCGATGCGTTGGCACGTGAGCCGAAACTCGGTGAAGACTCGCCCCGCTCTCAACTGTAGCTTCATGGAGGGCCTCCGCAGCCTCGCGAACAATATCCGTAATTATTAACTGACCCTCTGATCATCGCAAAATAGTATCTTAATATTCCCAAGCAAGTCCTTTCGACCTTTGAGCCCTCAAATTCCAACTTGAGCACCCATCAATCATGGCAGACATAATTCGCACCCAATACCAACACTTCGTACCACAATTCCTGCTGAGGAATTTTTCTCATGTTCACAAACCACGAAAAGGTGATCGCGAGAAAAAAAAGCACCCCAAGGGTAAAGGCGAGAAGAGAATCTATCCTGGCGATCGTGTTGTCAACACTCTGGATTTGTCGGAGGATCCGCCGGTCCTATGTGAAGCACGGGTCAACCGTATTTTCGGTCAAATGGACATGTATCGAGACACGAGCAAGGACTCCCCTGAGCAGCAACACGTAGAAGAGATGTTTTCAAAGCTAGAGGGCCAAGCCAGTATTGTTTTCCGCAAGATCACTAAAGCCTTTGAGCAGAAGGAGCCAGGGCTGTGGCTTACTCGAGAGGAGAAAGATCTCGTGCGCAAATTCCTATTTCTTCTTCAGTACCGCGGATCGGGATACCATCAACGCTTCTACCGGGACAGAACGGAGGACTATGATGCCAATGACCGGGAGTTGCTATGGGAATACATGGCAGAAAAAGGATTCAAACAGCCGATGGATGTTTGGTTGCACAATCTGAGAACAATCATGGAATTGCGTATGGACCCTGAAAAAAAATGGATACATGATCTTCCAAAGTGTATGTATACTGACGATGCCATGGGCTTCATTATCCATGCTGAGGGCATGTATATGGCTATTTGCACACCGTCTAATGCTGGAGACGAATTCATCCTCACTGACAACAGCTACAATGTCTTCGAAGGGCCAAATTGTTTCGTGACGGACAAAAGTACCGGGAAGGTCGAAGGCAGCGCTCATGCTCCACTGCACCATTTCGCTCCTATATCTGCAAAGTTGATGATTATCCTAAGGAGTTTTGTGCTACCAGTGCCCGAGGAGGATGCGAACCCTAGAGTGAAAGAAGAGCGAGACGAACTCCACTTCATGGCTCTCGGTGCGGTCTACAACCAAGAAGTAAAATCAGTGCTATCAGATCTTCCCATAGCAAAGGCGCGGAACAATTACAGCAAGATCGTTGGTGGTCGACTACAGCTCCTCGAGGGTGAAGACGGGAAACACAGAAAAGATCACAAATTCTACTTCAAGTACTTTCCTATCCATGCGAACCACGTCCAGACCATTAATGGAATTTTCCTTTACAACGCTTACCTTTGTTCCAGAATCGTCTTTGGAACGAAGGACAATTTTTCTCGGACACTTGAGGAATATCTAACCGCGAATTGCAACATCATCACAGGAGATGATGTGGAACGTCGGCTCGAGTTCCTGAAAAAGTTAGCAGCTGTGTCAAAAGTTCTAGGCTCCGATAAAGAACCTCTCTGGAAAGAGGAACCTAATCCTGAGATGGAGGATTACGAAGGCTTTCGACTCGGAATTTTGGAAATGAGGCGACAGCATTCTAAAATGATCAAGGGCGATATGAAATTGGACAACGATCTAGAAGCTGTACAGATGTACAGATCTTTAGGTAATTCACTTCTCCCGAGTTCTACAAATGTTATATCAGCTTACTAATTTATTCCATCAGGCGGGACAGAAGGAACTTTTTTCATGGACATGGACCAGGCTAGGCGAATGTGGATTCTGCGAGTCAAGATTGATGTTTGGTCTCAAGGCCTCGATGAGTCTTTGCGCCAGAGGAATCGCCTATTACTAACAGAGAGCTATTGCCGCCTTCCCTCATCTCGAGTTTGGTTCTACGTGAAGCATATTAGAGCTGCGGTTTCGGGGCAACTGAAGGAATTGGAAACAAATGTTGACCTTGGTGATGGACTTCAAGGCCCGGAAGATACTATTGCGAAAGGCATGTGTCAACTGACTAGTGCTATGCTAATTCTAAAATACTGATTCAAATAGCTGCTCATATCATTAAGCCGCAAAGGCTCGCCCAACTTATCTACCAAGCTGCAACGAACGACATTGCGCTGAAGGAAAGCCCCGAGATCAATCTATGGGCCAAGATTGATAAACTTGACATGGACTCGTTCAAGCAGTTGAAGCTTTTGCGAAGGCTCAATGCCAGTGAACTTCGTATGTTTCCTCTCTATATATATTTGAACGATTATACTCAAGTCTAACAATGGAAATAGAACACATCCGCCACTGTGGTAAGACGTGACGGAGCTATAGAAGCGACTATTCAAACTGACTTGTTGGTAGGTATCGATGAGATCGAGCAAGTTGCTCGAGAAGAAGAAACGAATGTCTTCAAAGAGGGTATTCGAAGCCGAGAAGAAGCCGGAAATTCCATTCTTGAGGAGGGTGAAAGGATTGAGCTCTCGACGAGAATGAGAGTGAGATCAAAATTTGTGAAAGCTTTGCGTGGGAAGATAGAGCTTACTTTGTTGAAAGCTTTGAAGGAGGTCTTTTTCAAGATAATATTCCCAACTCCGGTGTAAGCGAACGGATGGAATTGAGCGGCATAGCGTAGCCAGATAGGAATATGGTACCTAGGTATTTAAAGGATAGCAGTGATCAATTGTTCTACAACAAAACAAGATTTCATAAAAATATCACTTCGAGCTCTCAGCCATCTTCTCCCTGCCTGAAAGTTTCTCAAGTTAGGGTATGCTCAATTCTTCAAATCATTGAAAACATAATTCAACGCCTCGAAGAACATGTCGAAATCTGCGACGGTAATTGCACAACCAGCGCGGACAGCGCAGACAGCGCGAACGAACAACGCGAATTGCGCAACAAGCGCAAATAACGAAAATCGATAATTACATCTACACTATTATCATTTATCTCTAGTTCGCGTAGGTATTCGTTCAGAGACGTACTGATGCTATTCCATTATGTCAGGTCTGAGCTTGAGGCTCGCATTTTGAAGATGTCTGGACACACGCCGACGAATTCGAACGAGATATCGGGTGTGGAATTGATGAGGAATGAACCAGGAAACTGAGGGATCAACATGCGATACTGTTTTGAGACTTTCTAAAAGAAGACCATGATATCTTTGCGATCTCCCACCTTCATTTTCGCGATTATGAAATCAACTCGAGAATTGTGACCGTTCAGGGACAGCCGCTAATTTCAGGGGGCTCGCTAACCATGTAACCAAACTCAGCGCTCACAGCTTGGAGCTTTAGCGACTTCCAGCCACAAAATCACCTGTAAGAGGGCTTCTGGTCATCACTTCAGTGTAGTTGCGCGCAATACAAGATGCATTAACGCAAAAGAATATTTGATAGTATTTAGTTTGTCTTTGGGTATCTCAATCATGAAGAAACATAATCAGACTGTTAAAGCAAAAACTCCGGTCCTATGATTGATCTGAAGAACGCCTCTGCCGCTCTTCCTATGTAGCTTAATGCTGAGACATGATTTCCAGCTATTCCATCACGGCATGATACAGTGAACAAAACAACAAAAGACAAGGAAAACACCATGACCTTTCCTTTGGTTTCACACCGACCACCCTCTCCCGATGTCGTCGTTGACCTCGTACCCGTCATTCACTCGTCTGTCTCGAGACCCTCAAGAATCGTGGTTGGCGAGCAGAAACACCCTTCTCAGCCTCGTTCTGCGCCACATCACTCGAACTGATAGATCCAAGCATCGGCGATTTCTGGGCCAGGCCAGGCTGTGAGAAGCAAAACCCAGGATGGAACAGCGTGAGGACCGATGCAGCGATGAGGATCATGCTATGAGATCGTCAGCAAGGTGTTCGACTCTCACAAAATGGGTAAACACTTACAATCCCTCCATGATAACAAATCCCGTCTCATCTCTCATAATAGGATTCGCCCACCCTCCCACCATCTCCGCAATACGGTATACGCATCTCAAGAACACAGTAATAAACGCCACAGCAACAGCAACCAAGAACCCCTTGAAGCTGCGCCTCGCAAACAGATTCTTCGCATCCGCCGACACGATACCCCACGATCTGCTCGTCCGGATGGCATAATCGGTCACGAGACAAGCGAACACGATCAACGTGCCGACTTGCCAGACGATACCGATGATCATGAGGTTTGTCCCCATGTTTCGCTTGCTAACGTTGTCTTTCGCGCCGCCGGCCATGCCACCTCCAATGGCTTGGAGCATGAGGGAGATCCAGTCACAGGTTATGAAGATCCAGGTGTAGTATCTTGCTGGGATTCTGGAGCGTTCTTCGCCAAACGCGCGGACGATGTGCTTTAAGACGAGGTAAATGCCTGCGGCGATGAAAGCGGGGGAGAAGATCAGGCAGGAGATTTGGATTGTGAAGGCGATGTCTTTGTACTTGTGAGATATTAGTTTTGCTCATGAGACAGAGGGATGGTGGACATACTGGGTTCGAATGCATCATGACACGGCCTCCATAGCCGATGGCTTCACCGATGCAGCCACATGCGATGGCATAACTGTAGAAGTATTGCTTCTTCCATGTTCCGATAATGATTTGAGGGATTACAAGAGCGGCGAAAGCAGCGACGAAGAAGGCGTTCAGCCCGAGATTGGGATAGTATCCATAGATAGTGTTCTCGACTGTGCAAGGTGCCGGACCAATTGCCGTGCAATTCTCAGCGACGAAGTGTTTCCCCATGGTGAAGGTTTCGCTTGATTCGACAATTTGAGAAACAGTGCTGAGAATTGCTCAATGACAAACAGCTTTCGATGTGAAGGATTTTCGAACGGGACGTATACAACGCAAATGATCACATAATAAACTTGGGAGACATATCGTCTTTATGTCTCCTCCTGATGAGGCTCAGATAACGCACCCCTGCACCAACAAAAAGCGAGTCCGAGAAGCCCAGAATCCTCGTCGTCATCCATGGGGCCAAAAACGCCCCGAACCAGACTCTCAAACACAATTTATGCACGCATTATTCTTCAGTCTCGCCAAGAGGGCGAGGAGCCAAATAAAAGCCAAGAAATGATTGTCCCGACTCCTTCGGTGCCTTGCTGACAGGACGACTTCGGCCAGGAATGGTAAGGCTTGGCTTGACATCACGGCCGTAAGTGGTACGCCATGGATCGTAGGACCAATCCTGAACGAAAGAAATAGAGTATATAACAAAGTTGTACCCTCGATTGCGAAACTGCGCAAACAAGACCTGAAGAGGAATTCTGGAAGTTGGGACGGAATGGCGTGGCATGGCGTTGTTGCGGCACATTTAGTGTCGCTGCCTGGCATGGCACATCGCATTCGCTTAAGCCTGCGGATCTCGGGTCAATTTTTGACGCGGAATGATAATTCAACGACAACTGTCTTCCAGCTGGACGTGTCATGGATTTGATTTTGTGATCAAAGCTTCAGATGGAGATCTCACATTTGATGTGATCTGTGGTTTGACTGAGCGAGCCGTTTCTGGAACGATAATGAACTGCTTTGGGAGCGATAGCTCCGAAGCTTCTTCAGGGCTGTGCAGTGCAATGGTTGCGCCAAGTCATATGATGAGCTTTCTTTCGGCGCAGAACCTGCTGCAATGACTTGAAATTTCTTTGAAATCTTGGGCACAAGTTTTTCAGATGGAAGTGATATCTTCTTATCTCAACCATGTCATGTGCCATGCTTCTTCATCCCGCTTTGCTCGACCGGAAAGAAGTCTCAATACCCTAGTCCGATCCAACTTTCATCCATTAATACCTCTTCTCCTCAACAACAGCATCGACCTCTCTAGGAGACTCCAAGACCGACTCTGGATCACTGGTAGACACCCTATTTGATCCCTCTTTCCATTACCAGTCACAGCATCCCACGTCCATCCCTCTTCAGGACATCTCATCCATGAATCAGTCGTTAGACAATCGCAACCAAAAGACAGAAGAGCAGTCATACATCCGAGCCAATCGTCCATTCTACGAATAACTAGCCTCATGATCAGCCTGGACATATTTCGCACGGCAATCAGACTCGCAGGTTTGGTGAAGAACTTGTTATGAAACAACACTGATGTCGACTAGGGCAATGGAGACACCCGGAAGACCGCGCAGGCAACCATACTGATCTGATATACTGGAAGGATCTCGCAAAGATCCTCGAAGCTGGGAAAATCCACGGCCGCTTTCTCGCTGATCACCTGGGCATATACTATGTGTACAAAGGCCCAGGAAACAGTGCGCCAGCATTGGAATCAGGAGCACAGTTTCCGCATGATGATCCCTGTTAATATTATCTCCAGACTTAAAATCTTTGACTGCTACTCACAGATCAATTGTTCAGCTTGCTGAAATCCGCGATGGCTGCTGCAACAAAGTTTGGTGGTTGGACAGAACATGATCTGCCGAATTACAGCGACGATGAAGACTTCAAGTTCACCGGCAGCGGTACGATCCACTGTCAATACTTAATCTGCTACGATTCCAGGCCCCGATAGCGTGTAATAGACTTCTCGGAGAGTGTTCCAGGAGCTTTCCATTGGAACAGCACCGCGAACGGTGGCTTATGAGTTGCAGAAGTGGATTCGTTGCTGGTATCGATGGTTTCAATCTCTTGTATGCCATATCTCCAGGTAGGTTTCAAGATATGATCAAGAATATGTAGTCAGAGCGGAGAAAGAGAGCTATGTTCTGGGACGATTGTGAGAAGGTCGGAGCATCAACGAGAGAGAGTTATCTCGGGTATGGAAAGGGCCCGATACTGCGAGAAGGGTATTCCAGGTACATCAGTTCGATGGGCATAGATATCGAAAGCGTGGAGTTGTGATAGCATCAGCGTGAATGAGTCTTTCAAGCTGCTCATGTTGAAATCGATCAGACGACTGTGAATAGCAAGGAAATACGAAGGTACACGCGACGCTAGACTTGAAGAGGATGACAAAGGCATAGAGCACATGACTCCAATCTTGTCTGCTAGCATACCTGCAAATGATTTACCGTCAACGACGTGTAGCAATTCAGATTCATGTGTCGGATGTTCGTGGCAGAGGAAGAGTGGTGAACATCACTTGTCAGCGGCCTCCTTTCTCATCTGCACTGACAGGGGTACGAAACACAGCACGTGCTCACGCGGCGCAGCGCCAAGAGAGGCTGAGCGGATCAAAGATAACAATAGATCTTGAACCTCAACCTTTTCAATACCAACAACACAATCAACAATTGAAATATTAATAAACATCGACACCATTGCTGAAAACGAGCATCAGCCAAAATGGCCGACTCAACATGCCCAAAGCCAGATTGCATCGACAGCCCGCTCGTCTCAGCAGCCAGCATCATGGGGATCATGACCTTCATATACGCTGTGCTGGCCGGTATATTCGTCGCCTACATCCAAGCCATGACCACGGCCTCGGAGCTGGGGGACTTAACTCTCTCCTTTGAATCAACGCAGAGACAACTCGAAGCATGTCGGCGAAAGATGGGGTATTTCAACGAAGTGTTGCCAAAGGGCGCTACGCGGGAAGAGCTGTATCACCTTTATGGGATTCTGAGACGAGGCGAAGAGATCGTCGATGATCCGAATACGAAGAAGATGTTGAATAAAGTTAGTCAGTATAACCACTTTAACAAGTCGAAGCGGTTGAGGTCCATGGTTGCTGGGAAGGCGATGAAGGATGCGATGGATGGAAGGTTGAAGGCCGCTCAGCGGGTTGTGAGTGAGGTGCAGCTTGGTTTGATTCAATTGTGAGTCTCATGAATTGTTACATTATGTTTCAAGTGACTGAACTATCTCGTAGGAAACAAGACATCATCAACGCAGATCAGATTGCTCGCTCGAATGCCTTGTTCAATATGATGCTAGACGCCAGCAAAAGACCCAGCTCCGACGAAATAGCACGCTCAGCAGCACTCTCTTCAATGCCTCAAGACCTCAACATGAGACCCAACGGGGCAGATTCCTCAGCACCGTCTTCGTCTGACCTCGAATACCCTTTCGGGCCAAGATTTCAAACGAAGCCCGAGGATCAGCAGAACACCAACGAAAACGAGAAATCGGCTATCCTGTTAAGGTCTCAGATGATGACCTCGGACGGTGGGAGATCGGATCCCGCTGACCGTGAGGCGGCTGAGGATCCGTTGGGCAAATTGATGCGAGCACGAACGATGTCGGTGTCAGGACTCGGCAATGAGAAATAAAAGATGAACTTATGGTTTATGATCTATTTCAATTTAGCGGATCTTATTCGGAATGCATTTCAGGGGCTAAGCGTTGCAAAAGAATCGGCTTTCGTTTTCAATCGACACGTGAGACCATACTTTCACGTGATTGCTGATGCATGTGTTGACAGAGAATTGGAAGTTTCCAACTTGTTTAAGGGAAGTGAGTAAGTTCATTCCATCATTCTCCGAAATCTGAAGATACCAACTTCATTTCTCGTGTTATACTAAAATATCTACCACAGAACTTAGTATCACGATGCCTTGATCATAATCCTTTCCAGTCGTTGTGCCATACTTTATAAAAGAAGGCTTGAGTATCAGGGTGACTTCCTGCTGAAGCTCTGACACCTCGGCTCCTTCCAAATCATGTGATACTTCCATCTGACTGCTGTCGAACTTCATGCCCTGAAGCTTAGTGGTTTTGTCCAGTAATGGCTCGAAAAGATAGAGAGGCTGCTGCTGCTGGAGCAGAAAATCTAGATCGATGGCTCTGAGGACGATCTAATCCAGGAGGAGGGCAATACCGAAAATTAGATTTTGTTGTTGAACTACAAGTTGCAAGTGGGCAGCTGTGTTGGTCAGCGAAGTACAATGGCATCGAAAAGGGAGCTGTGAAGACAACGGTGGGATATGAGGGCTTAGAAGAAGAATCGAAGGAATGATCATGGTAAGAAATGACGACATATACAATACACTGCTTCATATATCTTGTTCTGAAAACAGGATTTAGAACACGCTCGTATGACCTGCCTCCGGCAACTGTATCAGAATCTCGGGAAAGATTTTTGAGGTAAGTCATAGGGACTTTTCGGACAGCAAGAGTTTAGGTGGGTTGTGAGATGATTTTGAAGAGTGAATGACGTTGTGGTACACCACATATGATACATTGCATACCATCTTGCGGCATCATTATTCAACCCCACTCCCCATCGACCTACATTTGACCCAATCAAGCGGGCGTAAGACACACTTTCGTCCCATTCCTCGAGCACAGCGTCAAAGTCAGTGATTCTTCCCACGGTCCAGCATCACAACTCTCCAGAACCCCGAATTCCTGCGCCATCCTAACGAGAACATAGCCAACTTCAGTCAACGCGTATTGCTGGCCGATGCAGATACGTGGCCCGCCATTGAAGGGTAGATACTCCCAGTGGGGCTGTAGATTTCCATCCTCCCAGCGCTCTGGCCGGAATTCCTCTGCGTCTGGTCCATAGAAATCTGTCCTTCGATGCATAGCGTACAAATTGTAGCCCACCAGGGTACCTTTCGGCACGAAGATTGGCGAGAGCCCATCTTTGCCTCCTCCAAGAGGCAGGACGGTATCTCGTACCGCCTCGCGCTCGTTGCGTGGTACGACTGGATGTAGACGAAGGGCTAAGGGAGTTAACTAAGAAAGCTGCGCAAGGTTTTGAGAAGTTTCACTTACATTCGTTCATACAGCATCGAGCGTATCTGAGGCTGCGAAGCTCGTCGTAAGTTGGTGCTCGTCCATCTAGACTAGCTACTTCCCTACGCAACTTGTCCCAAATTGCTGGATTCTTGGTTAGTGAGAAGAATAGGTTGCTCAGGAGACTAGCAGTAGTATCACGTCCAGCTAGTAGAACATTCATCAACTCATCCTGGACACGAATCTTATCGGTTGTCCGCGAAGCCAATTCGTTTGAGAATATGTGCTTCTTCTGTTTCAATTCAGCTTTGGGGTTGTTTTGGCCTTGCTTCTGTATTGCGACTGCGCGAAATGCCTCCTCGACGAACTGCTGGGCGAAGTCCCGACAGATGCGATTACACTCATCCGCCTTTCGATCAGGGTAAAACATTTTCAAAGGGCCCAGCATACCGCGTATGATGACGGCCCTCTGGGCATAATGAAAAGCATGGGCAAATTCGACGTCCGAGTGATTCTTCTTCAACGTACCAACCGATTGTCCAAACAAAAACTCGGTCGCGGAATCGATCGTGTAGCGGAAAAAGAGATCTTGCAAATCCACAATAGTCTTTCCATCTCGTGGCAGTAATTTGAAGAGATCTTGAATCAATGCCTCGAGTGTAGTCAAGTCCGCTACCTGGTCGCGGGTGAAGCTGGGTCGGATGAGAGCGCGCGAGGACGCCCAGTGGTCGCCATCAGTATCGAAGATACCTTTGCCCAACAGTGGTTGGAATGGCTTGAGGCGGTTTTTGATGCCATAATCATGGAACTTAACGGACAGGATTGTTTTGATGTTTTCTGGCTCGACAGTCAAGATCGCACGTCTTTGCAGCTCCTTGACGGTAAATGTGTTGCCGTAGACGCGGAAGCGCTCACAAGTGCGTTCAAGGATTCTGTGCTGCAGAACAGCGCGGATAGTCCAGGGAATGGCATCCAGTCCTAAGAAGGGATCTTTATTCAAGGATTTGGACACAGGTTGGCAGCCGTGGGTGCGCACAAATCGACGGCAGGCGAGGAATCGTTTGATAGATGCGAATGCGGAGGTTAAAGTTAGCACTGCAGCGACCAGCACCAATGTCACCTTCAGATGGAACTCCAAGTCAACCGTCATGATCAAAGTTTGTGAGTTAAAAACATTTTGCCCATTGCATTGATATTCAAAAGGTGGTCTGCCTAAAATGCGCCGAGTACGGTTCAGTATTTTGATTGGCCGGTAACCGAATGCAGTGAAGCGCTGAGGCTCAAGGTTACGAGCCAGGTGAGTTACGAAGTTAGGTCTGTGCGCTTCAAGGCCATTTGCTCCCTAAAGAGCCCTATAAAGAAATTTCAAATTTTTGAATACTATAACAATTCCTTAAATTACTATTTAACAATACACTTTAACTTCTGTTTAATCATATTACCCAAGCACAAAAAATAACACTTTGAGATTGTCTGGATTTATTTAGGTAAAGTAGGTGAGTTTGGTTTTTGGATGCCTGAAAAGGAGCCTGAAGTGCACAAACCTAACTCACCAGGCTCGTTACACAGGTTTCACCGTCTCAGCCGCAGACCGCACTCCATCTTTTTCTGTTGTATTTTTGCTTCCTTGTTGTATGTGCTGTCTCTGAAACTCGATTACTGCTAAGGGGCACGAACTTCGCTCAAATTGGACCAGCCTAATGGACGTAAGGAAGCTGTTCGGCCAGAAGCTGTTCGGGCCAAAAGGCAAGTCGGAAGATGACGAGGCTGAGATCAACAAAGCCAAGGTGAGTGACAGAGGCTCTACGAATTTAAAGATCGTAGCGTAGCTAATCTGCTTTTTGGACTGCTTTCAGACATCACCACGACGTGAGAAGTATGGTCTTTTCGACCTATACAGTCCGCCAGCCGAGGAAATCGAGGTCGAGTAAGCACAGTACATGATGGTCCAGTGTTTATAATTGACACCGATCAGCGTTGTTGCAGTTCACGGCCTTAACGGTGATTGGGAAATGACATGGACAGAAACTACAACTGGCAATATGTGGTTGCGAGACTTCGTACCGATACAATGCCCAAAGTTCAGAGTCATGTCATTTGGCTATGATTCGACTTTCGCCCTTAGTCATTCCGAAGCAACCATTGACGATGCAGCACACGATTTGATCAACAGGTTGGATGATGAACGTCAATCTTCTCCGGCGAAGAAGAGACCGTTAATATTTGTCGCTCACAGTCTGGGTGGTGTTGTAGTTAAAAGGGTAAGTGTGACAACAAAACATGACTTTGTTTCTCGGATTCGAAGAACTAACCTCCGAAAGGCACTTATGATTGCAAATGAACGTTCGGCACACTGGGGGCATCTAAGAGACCAAGCAAAGTACGCCATTCCAATTCCAGGTGCTAATCATATAAACATCTGCAAGTTTGATAGCTCGGATGCCCAGAAATACAAACCGGTCAAGGGTGCGCTAGCAAAAATATCTGAATTGGTAGGAATGCCGGAAGCGTCTTGTACGTAATTAGTCGGTATCTTCAAATTTACCCTTTTCACTGGAATTTCATCGTTTACAGAGCAGCAAAATCCGAATGACCAGCTATGTCTATCACTGGCTTTCATCCACACTCAGCTAGCTAGTCGTGTTTGCAGAAATCATTGTACTCAATACTTATTTAATCCGGCCAATAGTGAAATGTTTTATAACTGACGCTCTTTAGCCACACAAGAATTTCTCCCTCGGCAGAACGATTTGCATCGAATAGAGCTCGAATATAAATGTCTCGAAGCACTCCGTGGATCGAGAAACTACGAAGGGAATAAAAACAGAAACACTAAACGCGTCCATAACACATGCCGCTGGGTTCTGAGAAACCAAAAGTTCACTGATTGGCGGGATGGTAAGTCTGTAGGATTGTTGTGGGTATCTGCTGGCCCTGGGTTTGGAAAGTCGGTTTTGACAAGATCACTTGTCGACGAAAGGCTGTTGGGCACATCTGAAGTTGCGATTTGTTACTTTTTCTTCAAAGAAGACGACGAAAACGCCAAGCGATCCACGGACGCTCTAAGTGTCTTGCTGTATCAGCTGCTTGTCAAGTATCCAACATTAATCCGGCACACTCTCTCCTATGGCAAAGATCCCAAGCAGCTACTTGCTCAGTCAATTCCTACGCTCTGGAACGTTTTAGAAGAAATCGTCAAAGACCCCACCTCTCCGCAGCTAGTATTTGTAATCGATGCCCTGGACGAGAGCGTAGACAACGGGAAGCCCATAATCGAGAGACTGGTAGAGTTCTACTCCCCAAATCAGCCATCGCCCAAATCCGCTATCTCTAAACTTAAGTTCTTGATCACCAGTCGTCCCTACATCAGTATCCAGAGAAGCTTTGGAAATCTCGCCCAAAACAACGATAGTATACATCTATCGGGTGATCGCCACATTGCTCTCCTACGAGAGGAGATAAAACTCGTCATGGAAAGTGAGCTACATTTGATAGAGGAGAGTTTAAGACTCCCAAAGCAGGTCATCACACTTTTGAAGGGTCGTCTTTCGGAGAATGAAAACCGAAATTACCTCTGGTTGCACTTAGTTCTTGAGCTTATCAAGAAAAGTGTGGGGGCAACAACAGTAACCGGTGCACGAAAGCTTATTGCACAATTGCCAAAAACAGCGGAAGATGCATATGAAGCCATACTACGAAAAAGTTCCAACAAGGACGAAGCTGCGAAATTGCTTCACATCATTGTTGCTGCTGTTCGCCCTCTCACCGTTGCAGAGATGAGAATTGCTATTGCAATCGATGAACTCACTCAAAGCCACAAGGATTTGGACCTTGAAAGTATCTCAAACTTCGAAACAACCATCCGAAATCAATGCGGACTCTTCATTACCATTAGTGATCAAAAGATCTACCTTGTGCACAACACTGCAAAGGACTTCCTACTAGCGGCAAAGACTGCTCCACTTTCAACCATGAACTCGAACTCTGGCCGCTGGAAAAACTCGATAGATCCTTCCAAGTCTCACGAAATACTTTCTTGGGCGTGTATTAGATATCTTTGCTTCTCCGACTTCAAGAAGCCAGAGAATAACTCGCAACGGCCAGATCATCAGGTGCAGAGCTCAGAAGTTGCAGAGGACGAGGAATTGAGCAGTCTAGAAGAGCATTATGCTGATGCTGATGATGATGATGATGATGAAGCTTGCAACAGTCTCGACTCAATGACTGTTTATGACCCACGCCACTGGGACGATCTTCTCCTAAAAAAGCGTTTTCAGAAACATCAATTCCTTGAATACGCTTCTCCGCATTGGTTGTCTCACTTCCAAATGGCTAATCCTTGCGATGTAATGCTTCAACAGTCTCTCAGACTGTGTGAGGTTCGCTCAGATTTATGCACAAACTGGTTTGAAGTCTTGCCTGTCAGAGAGGGACGCGATTTGACTTTCTTCAAGCAGTCATTCAACCACTCTAAAGTTTACAGAGGCATGGATCTTGTATTTTGTACATTCATGGGCAATACACGTGTTACAGAGTATTTGCTTATGTTACTCCCACATTTGACAGCAGACCCTGAACTAAAAATCGGAAAGGATGATGTGGACCGTATCATACTGGCTGCACTTTACTTCGCCGTTGAAGAAGGAAGGAGTGACATGATCCGGATCTTACTTTCAGCTTCTGAAACAAACATGAGTAATATGATTCTATTTTACGAAACAGCTGGAGAATATCATGAGATCATAGATCTCGCAGGTGGTAATGAGCTTACAGCACTGAGGCTAGCAGTAAAAAGTGGACAGCACCATCTTGTTCCGCTGTTGTTGGAAATGGGTGCCGACCCAAATGTCAACGGCAGTTCCACCATTCTTTCCCTTGCTTGCATTAAGCCAACGGAAGCATTGGTAAAGACGATAAAGCTACTATTGCGATACGGCGCTGATATCAACAAGCTGGATTTTTCTGGCATCTCTCCTCTGTACAAAGCGATCATTCTCTGTCTTCCAGAGAGTATAATTCGTCTCATAGAAGATGCCGGTGGAGTCGTGACACAACCTTGGTCAAGCGGTGCATCGGAAACGAACTCGTACTGGGGATGGGAAGTCGCTAGATTGAACAACTAGATTTGGCTTGCGTGGATCCTATTAGTTCCATAGGTAATCCTTTAGTGCCTGCGTCAGGAGTTAGGAGCTTGTATTTGGTCTATGGATTGCGAACTTTTTCACTTAGCTCTTTCTGGTTGGATGTATTTTCAAGCTGAATAGACCTCGCAATACCCAAAAGTTGATCTTTACATCAGCCGAGGTGAATATAAGAAAAGTATACAACGATTTTGTCTTTCGTCCATAGATACATGCCATCATCAGAAATCTCAAATATATTGACTACATTTTGGTTTAGTCCCGTAAGATATTTGATTTTTTTTAATGTGATAATTTTTGCACCAGCATCACGTGCAAATCCACAGTGGTGTGGCTACTTATTTCCCTTGACATCTCCAAGACAGGCATGATGAAAAGCATAGCGTAAGCAAATCAATCTTTTCTTTTCTATGTACTAAATACCAAACCTCGCTAAGAAGTTTCCAAGCACAAGACCTCGTTTATATTTCCCCCACATTCAGCCTCAATGCACTCAATGCGGTGCCAGGGAACTTTAATCTATCTAGATTCTACCCACACATCCAACCATGAGGAAGTATCTAGTGCATCTTCTTCCAAAAATGAATTTTTATGTGACAGGGTTTCATTCGGTTCCAACATGATATGTAAATACAAGAACGCCGCCATCTTCAAGACTTCCGCTATGCAACAACATTAAGTGTCCACCACCACATCGCAGAGTCTCGCATCTATGCCTCAAAGCGCTTAGAAGCACCACCAGTCCAGACAGCTGGGCCAGGGGGAGTATAAGTCGTGGCCGTCGAGCTGTAGATATCGATCTGAACCGCAAATCAGCCAATGTTCATCGGATCACTGAAAAGACAACCTTACCATAACACCCGGGTCGCTAGAAGTAGCATATCCCGGGATACTTGTCAAGAACGAACCAGATGGAGTTTGTGTTCCACTTCCCGTCACAGTAAGCTGGGCACATTCTGGATAAAACTGCGGTGTGTTCGCTTGATGCAGAGCCAACAGCTCATGTCTGATGAGATAGTTGCCCGGTGCAAGAGCCTTTGGAATAGTGCTCGTATAAGCAAGTTTGCTATATACGATTGCGGTTCCCCACGAGGTGCCGGTCAAGGGAGGAGCTGTCATGCCCGTTTGGTCGATCTTGAACCAGCCTTTGCCTTTGCCGTCACAGGCTTTGAAGGTCCCGGCACACTTGTACATCCAGACCATAACTGGGCCTTGTTGATGTGTCCACTGAGCCCATTTGGCGGTTATAGTGGAACCAGCTTCGATAGTTGCGTTCAAGGCTGCAGATGTGCCCGTGTTACATAGCATTTTGGCATCAGAGACGGACATGATGGGGTTGTAGTCTGGCCATTGTCGTTGGATTGTGGGTGGAGATGAAGCGGGGCTGAAGCCTTGGTATCTGAGTTCTGTCAGTTGATGCCCGATTATAATTAATCATCATGAATTACCCTGGGTATGTTGTGCTTCCGATCACGTATGAAGTGACAGCACCATGAGCCGCGGCTTCTGCAGCAAGCAGAGCTACCATCGAGAAAGCAGTAGAGAACAACATATCGACGAGATCAAGACCCAGATGTGTACAAGAAGCGGAAGAATCGAGGTGTGTGGCGTGAGGAACCTTCCCTCGGGCAGCTTGGCAGTATTTATGGGCGTACAAACAACCCCAGATTTTCCTTCCCCACAATAAGATCATGTGCCATAAAAGGCAATCTATATTGTTCATCCTGCGTGATATTAACATGGGGAATCTGGGGTTAAATAGAACCCTCCCAATACTGCCGGCCTGCGGTCCGAACAATATATTGGCAACAATTTGTGGTAGGCCAATAAACAGCGTGTTTGTGCGATATTGTTCTTGCCACCTTCCTTGGTACCGGCATCTAAGAAGCTTGTTTTGCTCGGCAGATATATCATGGGGTATAATGTAGATTGTGATGACGGAGAAGAATGAATATGTGGGTGCGCAGCCTGTATTGAATCGCTGTACGACAAACTTGAAGATGCAGCAAGTAGAATCACGCATGGCAACTATATGAAATATGATGAATTCAGCCAATTGGTCAATGTAGGCGCCTTGGCCAGAAAGGTGACGGAACGAGCACTCGTTTCAAGTCAACAATTCCTTCTGGGCAAGCAGCATCTCACGTCGATGTGCTAGGAGCTTGAAAAAATTAATTACCTCACTCTCTACAATTACAATGGGAGAACATAAACGTACAGAAGCACAGCTAAACGGTCCCGGTGGCTAGAGAAGAATCATAGCCAGACTTGCTGATGATAGAGGGAAGTAAAGCATGCGATAGCATTATCTGACCTAGAAAGGAAACAAATGTGCCCCGCGAAGAAAAGAGCATTTATTCAGGAAAATATATATGATCCCCCAGTAAACACTATGGCAACAGGATTGGTGAGCCATATTGCAAGCAAAATAATATGTGCACTCGGATCTCTTATGAGGGATGCGTCTCGTCCTCGGAACGTCGGCTTCTCAACAGATGCTTCGACCAGTCCAGTCTTCTTCGAATCCTCGCCTTCAGTTGTGAGATCCATGTTCTTCATCTAGACACACCTGACCGCTTCTAGTCCGCTGGGTCGTTAGGGTCATCGACGTATTAGAGCTATCAAGGGCTTCTGATAGGCCTAATCTATTTCCGGATTCTCGGATGTCTTTGTCTGTTGACTTGTTGACTCTTAGCTTGTGATTATACGAGGCGACCCCAAGCACAGCCTGTTCACACAATCTATCCTGCCAAAGCTTTCCCGATCAGCTCTTTGCTGGACTCAGACATTGGTATCTTCAGAGCCAACTCGTGTCCCTTCTCCGACATCTTTCCCCACGTCTTCCTCAGTATGTCAATAATCTTCTTCTCATCGTGTTCCTTCTCAAAAGCGTCAAATTGATCATCCAAGAACACCAGACACGCGACATCTTCCAATATCTGCGTCTCCTCATTCTTCTTCAAATCTTCCTTCCGTATCAATTTCGCGACCTCTTCCGCTTCCTCTGTTGTGAAATTGCATCCAATACAGATCGCAGATGCAAGGTCTGCCTGTCGCTTTTTCAAGAATGTTCTCCAATTCAAGTATCCGACTTTCGTCATAGGGTAGGAGTCTCGAGGGATTTCCCATCGTCTAAAGTGTTGGGCTCGGATTGCGACTTTGAGAATAGGGGAAGCATCGGGAGCTCTTTGTTCGAGGTAGTGTGTCATTTTCTGCGCGTAGTGGAGCTCGTACGGTACATCGTGGCCATCGACAATCGTAATTTTTGGGTCTTGAGCATGGGCCTCATCTATTAAGGAGATAGCGGCCTGGATAATTGAGTTAATAAGTTCAATGGAATACTCGGTTCGGATCCGAGGTGTCCAAAACTCGATCAATTAGGAACAGTGCATGCATCAGACAAGAGAGCTTCCAGAGCTTCAGGAGAGCTCGAATGAGCTGAATGGTCTTACCTCGTAGTTCGTCGCTGCCATTGTATGAATATGCTGCTGATCCTCAAATGTTTCAATGGATGCTAAGAGTCGTACAACAGAAGAGTCGTCGATAGAGTTGGAGCTTACTCTTGTCAAGCTGAGGTT
This sequence comes from Mollisia scopiformis, assembly GCF_001500285.1. Classification (NCBI taxonomy): domain Eukaryota; kingdom Fungi; phylum Ascomycota; class Leotiomycetes; order Helotiales; family Mollisiaceae; genus Mollisia; species Mollisia scopiformis. The sequence goes on from NW_017263587.1 coordinate 287,927, forward strand.
AAAGTTGCATTTCGTCGACTTGGACGCGGGGTAAAAGCAAAGACTGCACGTGACTGCGGGGTAGTTTTCAAATCTCGGACACGGAGTCATTTCCTCTTTGATTGAAAGTTACATATCACAATGAAAGAGGGAATCATCTTCTGAAAGTCAATTCTAGAATGGACAAGCTTTTTCTTCTTGATAGCAAGCATGCATTCATCTGCTCTGCGCATTTCAATGCCGTCTTCTCTGATTACCTCTCATATCCAAAACATCTTACCTCCAAAGCAGAGTCTCAACATGTCTTTCAACTCAGATGACAGTCGAGGATAGACTAGTACAGATTCGTGAGATGGAATCAAACTTCTCGAGCGGTGTTCTCCCCATTCCACACTCAGTTGCAATTCCATATTTTTCAACCACTTTTGATGCAGACGCCATCCTTTTTCGACTCCCTTCTTCGTCATTCGCATGTACAAGTCCTAGATAGAGCTCGGTCGATCCAAAATCCACATCCTCAAGTGGTTTGAAATATTCCAAATCGCCTCTATCTTTGGGAACGGGCATATGAATCCATTCGACCGCTCTCTTGACATTCTTCAGAATCGCAGAAGAAAGTTTCGCCAGGAGACCCAAATCTTGAGGCTCAAGGAAGTGCTTGTTGCCCATATCTCCATATCATAAGTGATACCCAAGTTCGACATCAGGACGAACGGCTTCAGATTGTGTCACGATCCTCTCCAAGATTCCATCCCAAACGGGTTCGAAATATGGTTTGAAATGGGGCCAGTACGATTCCTCTAGGGTAGGAATCTCGTTTGCAATGTCGATCTGGATGGCCAGATCTTCATTTGGGATTTCTTCCTGGATTCTCTTCATTTCTTCCAGCAGTTCTTTCTCATAGCAGGGTTCAACAGCAAGCTGAAACCCCTCTCTGATGAGGCACATGGTCGCCATCGTTGTAGGAAGCGAAACTTGGAATCTTACACCTTTCGGAATAATGCATTCTTCTCTCAGTTTCTTGAACACAAGATAAGAATCAAGAGCCGCATCAGCATATCCAGGCTTCAAAGGTGGCATGCCATTGACGATCTCCTTGACTTCAGACGCGGTCACCTCTGGCTGCGGAACAGTGTTATACGAGGCATCATACTTTCGCTTCACGGCCGGCGTGTGGTCGAAGACATCTACTTGCCATCGTATGAAGTACTGGCGATTGGCTGGTTCGCCATCTGGGATGCGACGAAGTCGTGACGGAAATGCTTGACAACACTTTCGAAATGAGGCCTCAGCCGAAGTTGCCCCACATACGCTTCCCACAAGATGAACGCCGAGTGCACTTGTCATTATCCCAGTAGAGAAGTGGTTGAAATATCCTGAAGTCAGATTGGTTTCCACAGGAAAGGAATGAGTCTGAGAATTTTCACGGTCTGTTATTCTGAACTTCTGCGCTTCCGGGGACATTTCTTTACGTGCTTTAGTTAAATAGACAAAGTTCTCCACGTCGGTCCCGACGTCTTTCGTTGTTCGGCCTCAGTCAAAGGCCGAAAGTTTACTTTTCGGCTCAACCTTTAAGTTCAAAATCATTGATCCTTTAAGGTCTCGCTTGATTGCCATCTGTATTTTGAAACTCCAGACATGTCTTGGTCACTATGCGTTTGAATTAGTGAGGCAGTGCATCTCACTTGGGGACGAATACGAGGTTGTCTGCATCGACATCGTCTACAATCCTGTTCAGAAGCATAATACATAGAAGTTCGACTTACAAATCAAGTTGAAGCAAGATGCTAGGACATAATATACAACCCAAAAGAAAACACAGACCGTCCAACACCAAGTAATGCATATCAAAACCCCCACAAACAGTCACACAACAAACACCTTCAATGTCTCCGCCTTCTATGCCTCCTCTCACCACGATCCCTATCCTCATAATCAACATCCCAAACCCACAGTCGCCTCCTCTCGTCCCAGTACGACTCCCTCTCCCTCTTCCGCTCCTTCTCCAACGCCGCCAGCCTCTCCCTCTTGACAAACTTCTCGCTCTGCCAATCCAACGCATAATCCTTCGGCACCCAATTCTTCAACTTAAACGCCAATGGCACTCGACTGTCAACATTCTGATCGTAAAGTCCGACTTTCTTGTGCACCGAGCGATGTAACGGATACATCTTCCGAGAAGATACGCCGAGACATGCGGATGAGACAGGGTCGAGGACTTCTATGATGTTAAGTTTGAGTTCATTCGGGAGGTCGGTAAGGCGGGATCGGTGGTGGTGGTGGCGGGTCGATTCGGGTGGGGCGTGATAATAGGAGCGACTTGTGTGCGCTACATTTGTGTTAGCATTTTGTTTTGGGTTTGCTTTGAGAGTCGTACTTCTTGGAGTGTGGTAGAATAAAGCGGCCGAGATCGAGGGACGAGCTTGCCAGTGAGAAGGTTTCAACGAATTCGAGGTGCGTCTTAATCCCCATCTTCTTCTTGGTGGCTCTAAAGGTGCCTTGTATGGGTGGTAAGAAGAATAGTAATAGGACATGATTGGCAAATGCTTGATGCTCGCTTGTATCTTGGAAGTGGAGAAGATGCACTACTAACAACATTCAAGTACAAAAGATACGTGGTATGCTCCTATCCGTCAAGATTCACATCTCAGAGTCAGTCTAGCAGGAATGTCTTGTTTATAGGACTCAGTCCAAGAAACATCTCGAGGAAGATCGTATCGCAAATCCACCTCACCACAAGAGCAAGTCACAACTCATCCCATCTCACATCACCTTCCCACACCGAAATATCGCGGAACCTCCATCGTTGCTTGACCATGAAAGTTGGTCTTACAAAGTTGCATGCAAGCCAATAAGGTATCAAGGCCGGCAACCAAAAGCAGAACCCAATGACCCTTTCAGGATGTCAGCGAAAGCGCAGCCTCGTCACCAGTTCAGCCTGAGCCTCATGAGCAAGAGGTGCGCATGATTGGTTGGCCTGCTGACCAGTTGTCTCGCTCCATGAAGCGGAGGGTCACGAAAAGGCGTCCGCGTGACCCCTTTTTCGTTCTCGGGTAGGTCACGTGCTGACAAATATCTCTGGGTGAAGAAGCTGTCTGCCTGATTGTTTTCGTGAGGATTTTTCTCGTTATGGTTGTCGAAATTCATTATCTCTTTCACCGATCAAGCCGAGATGATCTCCATCGCGGAAATATTCTCATCTTTCAAACAGGATCTAGACTTTCCGAATCTTGGGACTTCCTAACGGCATTAGCTTTGTTGAGAGGCTATCGAATTTGGTTTTGCCACAAAGAATACGTTATTACTTTGATGCAGAATATGTCGAAGTAAGAAAACAAATTCGACGCAGTACTAACTGACGAGTGGATGGCACGGGGAGCTCTGGCACGTGAACTCGGAGACGAGTTGGTGGTACTGTATACGAGCAACCAACATTCACCTTCAGGGTGGCCATAGTCAGGAAAATCTGGGAGACGACCAGAGTCCCTTTCCCATGTTGTCTTACTTACCACTTACCCCTGAGCCTATCACGTGCGACTTGCACCGTGCTGAACACTGTCGATCCTCGACGCGTTACGCGTCTCGCTCATCAACATAATCCTCCATTCGATAAGAAGAAAACATTATTCCTTTGCGCGTCATCTTCCAATTGAGTTCTCATGTGGTATTGATTGAACATGCCACCGAAAAGAAAAGCGCCTCTGGCCACGTCGGACAACAATATTCCCACGAAGAAAGTCGCGAAGGGGAAGAAGAGTGTCACAGCCCAAAGTTCTTCGGTAGCAGGTCCAGCTAAAAAATATAAGTTCTCGAATCCTAGTACTGTACGTAGGTCTTCCTCTGTAAGTGCAACCCAACTGATGCTTGCGTATAGCTTGTTGGCCAAGAACCTGTTGATGTTATCACGTTCTTGTGGGGGGACGATACGTCCGAAGAAGAGACAGAGGACGAATATGAAGTTGAAGATGCAGCGGAACCTGGATCTTTGCAGTATATTCTAGATGGCATAGAGAACCAAAGGAGCGCCTTCATCCAGGAGCTATTGAACCCGTTACGAAGTATAAGTCACGAGATTTATGCTCCGAAAAAGGCCCAAGCTTCCGAGAAGTATGACCCACTGGTGAAAGAGGCCCGAGAAAAGTTCGTCGAGGCCGGGACCATGACAGCCGAGGAAGCTGAGGCAATTGTGGGCGTAGATGATGGTGACAAGAAACAGAAACGGATAGCAAAGCAGGCCTTGCAAAGAGTTGTGAACAAGGCGGAGAAAGAGAGACTGGCTGCAGTAGAGCTTGTCTTGAAGGGTATTGAGGGGAATAAAGCTATGCTACCCCGAGTTGCACGCGAATTTGCCGCAGAAGCGTCAAGACCCTGGCTAGAGAAGATGGAAGAAGCTAGAAAGTACTGGATGGAAACCACGTATCCTGCACGGAGATTGACTACAGAAGAAGCAAATGCGATCACTCCGGATCTGAAAGCGGAAGAGGAGCGTGAAGCCAAGGAACATAAGAAGGCTGAAGAAGCCCGAGAACGACGAGCAAAAATCATTGTTCCCCGAATCGTTACCGACAAAGGATTCCCCGTCACCAAAGCAGGCATAAAAAGGTTTCGCGAGATGAATCTGGAGGTGGATAAGCGGAATCCGGACCTGCACGACATGTACATTTACAATGATTTCCTCGGTTATGGAGTCAAGGAAATCTTGGAGAACGCCGTGAGTTGCACCTAGCCTCCAGAAAACACAGTCTGCTTCAAATTTTGCATCTCAGCAACCCACAAACTTTCTTGCTAAAGTTCAGTAACAGCTTATCGAATTCAACAAGATCATCTTCAAGCAGGATATCTCGCCCACAGAGAAATGGGCTCTTGTCGAAAGTGTCACTTTGTTTCTGACTAGAGGTGACTCCGACATGATCATGGGTATGCAGCCCCCTTATTGAGTTCATTTTCTTTTTGCAAGACATCAGCTAATCTCTTGCTAGCTATCGATGATCCCGACTCCGTCGAGGAAGCCTTCGACATGACAGGCGTCATGTTCATCACAGCACTTGAGATGCTCCACGAGCACAATCTCATCGGAACCAAAGCCCCTCTACCCGATAACTCAGGTGTGATGACACTCCTATTCCTTGAATTCATGAGAAATACTGCCGGGGATTTCGAGCTCCAGTGGGTTCACGAAATTGTGCGATCAGCAGATCTATATGGTGTCAACTTGAATTCAATTCCACAGATCGCCATCGACGAGCTTGTTCTAGATGAGTACAGAGATACGTGTGATTTGGAGAAGAGGGGTAAAGGATTTGCTTGGAAGACCGAGGTAGGCTATCTTATTTCCCTGATCTTAGATTCAATTTGAGCTAATAGTGCTGCGACAGTTTCCTAAATTCAAAAGAACACATCCAGGTGGCCATGAGTATGATATCACGAAGATGTCAGAGTTTGAGAAGGCTCAGTATTCATTTGGTAACGGAGACGATTCGGACTAGGGGATCTGTCATAATCTCATTCAGGATATCTGGGTTTTTGAACCCAATCTATTGGGTATACTATCTAGTTTGGCTTTCTATTCCCTCTACAAGCAACGATCAGGTGCATCATAAAAGTGTTTGATTATATGAAGTGGGGGACTTGTACAAGTACTTTGTAAGAACACACTAGAAATTCTCTTGACACCTACTCAGGGTGCTTTCACTCTTTGTTTTTAGTACGTTTATGAATACAAACTTTCTAAATCACGATTTCCTCATCCACCAGGCCACACTTGCTGATCCTACCGCCCCCACCACCAGCGCAGCCTTCTTCAACACCCTCATCATCGAAATCTTCAAGCTAACATTAATCCTCCTCTGCAACTCCTCCGAATCATTGATCCTCGGAAACGGAACATCCGGCACAGGAACATCCAGAAACCTACACAAAGGCTCCCACCCCTCCTGCAACCCAAAAACCAACAACTTCTCCTTCGGCGTCCACACCTTCACATTCTGGTAATGCTCCCTATAAACCCTCTTCGCATTCGCCTCAAACTCCACCTGGTTCTCCGCTTTAAACCAGCCTTTAACCAACAACCTCGTCATGATCTGGAACTGACCCAAGTGATAATAATCCAGCATCGCGATGTAATAAAACACGTCCCAGAACACATTATTCGTGGCTGTCGTCGTGAACGATTTATACCATGACTCGATCTCGCGCTCGACAAGGATGACTTTCGCTTCGGGGTATGCTGCGATGAGCTCCTGGGAGAAGGCAATGCAGGGCCAGTCGGACAATCCTTCGTATTGTCCGAGGAGGTTGTCGAATTCTTGCCGGTCGAAAGGGGCAGTGTTTGGTGTGGGCCAGTATTTGGTGCGCAGGCCGCGCTGCCACATCAGGAGGTCGTGGCTCTGGGTGAAGATTGTGAAGCCGTGAGCTACGGGTTGGATTCCCAGGATCTCAAGTGCACGTTGGATTGCTATGAGGGGTGAGTTTTAAGTACATGGATTCATGGGAATGGGATTTTATTACATGTTGTTCCCGTTCGTATCATGCTTAGATTCAAGACTTTCATTGGGACGGTTCGTTGTCTTGTCTGCGGGTCTATTTGCCGATCTTGAGCGTACAGCTCTGGGTATTTCTCGTAATCACTCATCGTTCGAATTTTTGTCTTGGAATTGAAATGTAAGTATTCTGAAGCAGTACTCAAATCATTTACATATTGATCCGATCATTTGAGCTGCGAAGTCATGGCAAGAGAACTTAATGAAATGCGACGTTGCTGCGCTTGGGATCGGTGTCAGCCAGAAGCTACAGTGACATTTGCCGAGGCCCTCGTTCTTTTGCACCAATGAAGTCAATTAATCGTCTTGAAAGCTGAAAGCCGTTGCGAAAATCACGACCTGTATTGTGAGAAGGATTTCTGAAGCACAAATAAAGTGGAGCCAATACGCGTATTTCACAAGAGGCCAACCCAAACTGCATGAAAAGTGGTTAAGATTTTCTTTGCGTTTTTATCTGATGGGCGCACCACAGTGACTTCTTACCTTCGATTTTAATATAGTGCAATGCTGATAACTGGGCGAGCTCTACCGAAAATCGAAGAACTTCAAGTGAGCAAAGTTGTGAGATAGGGGAATATACTGATCCCTAAACATCAGAAATTTAGGAAAGTTGCAGACACGGCCAAAGTAGCATCTATCACAGTTTCTTGGTAAGACATTGTGTAAAAGATCAGGCAGTACGGCAATGTTCGTCAGAGGAACTGATACTTGTCGAGCAGATACTCCCGCAACATCAATCCCACCTCCCCTCCAACAGTTCTCCCACTGGCCTGAACAAATGATCCGGTTGCGTGATCCACTGAATTATCTTGTTCAGGCTCGCGACATGTCCTTCAGCTTCTTCCAAGCTCAACTGAGCATCGTCCCAAGTCGCCAAAACGCAGAGTTCATCCGCACTCAGCATGCCAGCTTCCCAGAAGAATCCACTGCGATCGTTAGCTGTCCGACAACCTCATATAAAGTAAGGACATACCAGTCGGGCCAATCAACTCTATCAATAAGCTTCATGCTCGTTAAATCAACATCTCCATATGAATTGCCGCTTTTCAGATACTGAAGACTAATGTCCCAGTTAAACGTCTGTCTCATCATCGCATCCTGTACAAAAGGTCCTTCCACTCCGAGTTCATCCATGACTCTAAACATCGGAGCATGAGCGTGGAGGCTGAGCTCCTCTTGATCTTTCTGAATCCGCTCAAGAAGATGCTCCACTGTCTCGTCTGGCAAAATCCGAAGCATGTTCGCGGTCCACTCAATCGTGGGACCATCGATACTCATTGCAGGAGGAAGCGGAATCCAAGCTGGCATAAATGGCCAGCTACGTCCAGCATCAATGGTGGTGAGAATAGCATATTCTTGATCAGTTTTTAAGACATTGAAGAGAGCGATTGCAGTCTTGACAACGATGTATGGCTGGATGTTTTTCGCCTTCAAAGCTGCGAGGTGAGGCACTTTTGATTTTATCCAGACTCGGGGATATCTTATAGGTTCTGCTTTTCTGGACTTTATCCGAGCCTCTCCGTGTTCCGAGTCAACATCTCTACCTATCATCCATCCAGGAGCTCGTTGAGGGGGCCAAAATGCCTTGGTTTGCTTGCTGATTCCTGACAATCGTTTAACGAAGTACTGCACATCTAATGTGGCTGGCATGCTTTCACGATGAGAATAAGCCATGTCAGCGAAGAGCTTGAAAGGCGTTGCGGAAAGCAGCGTGATGTTCGGATCTCCGATTAGAAGGTCGAGATCTCTCATCCATGGAACCATCGACATTGCATCAAAGACAGAATGATTATACGAAAGGATCAACGTTGTGGAGTCTTTGGAATGAGCAATGACTGCTTGAACCATTTGGAGGCGCGAGAAGGATGCTCCAGAATCATCCAGGATAATTTCTTGGGTGGCTTTTTCATCGCATTGCTTTTCGGTGATAAGAAGCTTGAAGAGAGAACTTCCTGGCCGAATAACAACGTGAACAGGAGTATTGTCTGAAAGCTTCACAAGAAGAGCCCGGAACAGAGGCCTCGAAGCAAAGCCTTTTTCTAAAGCTCCACGAATAATCTCCGGGCTTTTCCCGTCTACTCGGAAAGCAATTCTGTGTCGGTAAGACTGCGGTCGTGGTCCGTCTACAACACCATAGAACAAGTCTTTGATTGGAATGACATCCTCGACGTCGTTGTCCCACGAGAGTTCAAGCTTTTCAATCGCTTTGGACGTTGCCATTCTCGTTTCGATGAATCGTTGAGGGTCGCCATTAGTATGAGCCATATCGGCAATGCCAGGTGGTCCGTCCTTGGTACGATTTAGTTCGGTCGCAGATAAAACTAAAGGAGACTCTGCTCACACCTCGTGTTAGTAATTTAGTTCAAGAATGAGTCTCAATGAGATGTACAGACCTGTAGCTCCACCTTCCGCTGTGCTTTCGCCTCGACTTTGTAGCAGTTGCGCTTGTTTCTCAATGGTCTCATGCTTAACGAAGTCTTGAAGATAAAGTTTCTTTCCGAGGGCTCTCCACACTTTGTCACAATACCTCAAAAGAGATATGCTGTCCGCGAAATCATACACGGAGTCATCCTTCGAAGGTGAATTGACCACCAAGGTGGCCCAGATCTCAATGAGTTGTCGAATGGTCTCTTCGTTTTCCGATAAATCTTCATCACTCGAGGACGGCGTAATAAGACTGTCGAGCGTATTCGAGTCAGAAGCAAATATTGACGCAGGGGTGGCAGGCGGTGTCAATATATCCGGTGGACTTGACTTGTTGGTGCGCGATTCCGGTTCCGGCTCGGGTTCGGGTTCGAAGTATTTAACTAGCAGTTCTTTCAAAACATTTTTTCGTACTTTGCCAGCAGAAGTCAATGGGTATTTCTCGATGCCCAGCTCTTCTAAAGTCACGATTGCAGCGAGTGAATAGCTTTGCCCAAGTGGCTGCACAAGATGCATTATCTCTGCCTTCGTTCGAGACATGAGGGATTGAACCTAGAAAATAGTGAGTTGATATTCTTTATGCAGTATAGGATATGGTACAATATAAACCTACCACAGCAACTGGAACTTCACCAGCAATGTTATCAGGGACGCCAACAACTTGTGCCTAGCAGATGGTGAGTTATACTACAGACATATCTTGTTGGAGGAGTAGCGCTGACCAGTACACCTGGAATCTGTCCCAAGCACTCTTCGATTTTTGCAGGTGAAATGTTCTCCCCACCCCGGATAATTAGATCTTTGTACCGACCAAGTAATTGAACAACGCCATTGTCATCAAGAACTGCCTGGTCTCCTGTCTTCAGCCAGCTTCCGTACTCATCAGTGTAAAACGCTTCGGGATCGGCGCCGTCCAAATAACCAGATATCACAGAAGTTCCTCCCATGCGTAGCTCGCCCGGAATATTCCTTTTTACAACCTCACGACTTACAGGCGCGCATATACGGATGCGGCTGCCAGGAAGAACTTTACCAACACCTGGATAACTGTGTATCTTAGGTCAGTTGATGATTATGGAAAGGAAAAAGAGAGACGACAAAGAGTTACTTACTGTCCAGATGCAAGCAGAGGATCATCTCTGAGCCAACTCAGAGTAGGTGCACCTTCACTCATCCCATACACTTGCATCACAGCATCACTACCTAGTCGTTTGCACATCTGTATATCCTCCGCTTTAATCAACGTCCCACCAAGAGACATATAATGCAACGCTAATCTTTCCTTCCCCGGAAACGCAGGCAATGACAACAACCCCTGAACCAAGGTTGGGACAGCGGACATACGAGTACACTGATAAAGTTCCAGGGCCTTCAAAGAAGCATGAATGTCGAAAGTTTTCGATGCAAACACAACAGTTCCACCATATCTAAAAGAGCGCAAAGCATTATTCACCGCGAAGACATGTGAGACTGGAGTGTGGACAAGCCACTTTTCGACCATGTTCGGATCTTTGTCGGGATCGAAGTCATAGCTTTCTGACCAAAGATTCGCTGCTGTATGACAACATCCCTTAGGGGTAGCTGTTGTACCGCTGGTAAAAACAATGAGAGCCAGGTCTTCACCAGGAGATGGTGCATTCTTGAACGGCGAAGCACGTGATCGATTGTTTGAAAGCGTGCTGAGGGAGGTCCACGACTTTGACGGCGATGTTGTACATGATATGCGAGCTTTCGAGCCTTTGAAATGAGAAGACACACTTTCCAAAGTTGCGGCCGCTGCTTCGTCTTGCACCACTATTACAGACGGTCTCAGACGCAAAATGTATTCATCAGCAGTCTGCTCCAGAGTGCGTGGATCTAGAGGAATGAAAGGCATCTTCAATCTTGCAGCAGCCCAGAAGAAGATCACCCATTCAGCTGAGTTCCAGACAAAAGTGACCTAGAACATTGTTAGCTCCCGCCATAAATCGACATTGGCCGAAAACTGAAGAACTCCTATTTATGATACGAGTTCATTTTATTCACTTACAAGATACTCTCCCTCGCAACATCTACTCTCCTGGAGCCATGCAGAGATAGTCTCTACAGCACTGAGGAGCTCTTCATAGCTCCACTGAAACACGACTTCCTCATGCGACGATGGAGAGATTCTGTCGAGACTCGTCGGATCATGTTGTTGCAAGAGATTATTGAGATGGCGCTTTGGCTGCCAGAGAGAGGTAACGAACATGGGGACAAAAGTCCGTGCGTTCAGGGCATCAGAATCATGAATTTTATTAATTAATTAGCTGTAGACCAGCCACATCGCTTAATTAAG
>NW_017263587.1:300210-347439 GCF_001500285.1 Mollisia scopiformis
TGATAGTTTAGTCCTAATGTGAAGAGTTTTAATTTCGAGGTTCTACAGCCTGAACGCACGGACTTTTGTCCCCATGTTCGTAACAGCTTCTCTCTGTGGGTATTTCATAGCAGTACTATAAAACATGTCCCACATGCTCTGATCCAGATCGGTCAAGACCTCTCCATGGCATTCGCTCATCTCTTCGCTGATGGCATTGGTTGTTTTTGCGTCAGGTTGGTTTGCTTTATTGCTTTCCGGGGCTGATACAGGCCTGGACATGGTATATAAAATCCATCCTGCGATATTCAAGGCGACAAGAAAGATTACCGTTGTGAAGAACGAGTAGAAGTTTATGATTTGTACCATTTCTGGTTATCTGCTTTCTAATGCTAGGATGTAGGAATCAATAGTCTCTTGACAGCGTAATTCGCCTTTCTGATTCGATGCAACAGTGTTCCTTCGATTGGAACAATCGCAGGATGAATGAGCTGCTGCCTGAATTGTCGATATGAAATGATCTGAAGATGGAATTCACGACTATAAAGGGTGAAGTGTAAGGCTATCGAGGCGTTGACGTCAGGCTGCACCAGATGGTTCGATATACCTTCAACCAGTCAGAATTTGAGCTTGTGGGAGGCTATGAACTTTAAAACCCACAGACCGCCTCTATAACACTCGCAACGAAAGCATTCCTTCCGAACTTTATTTGAGAAATGGCCTCATGCTGTCGATCTTTCACAAAAGGAGGGGGTATCTTTTGCGCAGGTAAGATCTCGCTTTCGTATAGCGGATTGCTTGCCGTTCGAGGCACAGCTTTTGATTCCATCGGGTTGTGCTACACCACCACCGACGGCACAGCCGACAATCCGAAAGTCCGAGCAATAAGTATGTTAGTTTCTTCAGACTTATCACTGCTTTGTACAAAGTCTGCATTGGGAGGCTGACGTTGTTTGCATAAAAGTTTGGTAAAGTTGACGATGTGCAGAAGTTGGAGAGGGATACACGTGAGTCAGCATGCATGCGTCCCAAACGAGGGATCTTCCGTGCCTCGTGCAGCACAATAGTCTTGGACAATAGAGAGAGATGAACGTTCACGGATGGTAACCAATCCCACTTAAGCCGATATTTGACGATGCACGTTGGAGGCGTGCGGGAGCTCTATAATTATGTTTTTAAATCTCCAATGACTTCATATAACAGATAAGCCGATTTATTGAGGATAATTGGGGTGAAAACTTTTGTGGTTTAAATCAAAAGAGCAGCAGGAAATTTGTTAACCCATGATTCAGGCTTATTTGTGCGGTGGAAATGTTTCTGAATTTGGGGGCCAATCAACATTTCGGAAAAGTACGTCTCGGAAACTCAGTTTGGCATGCTAGTGGCGAGCCATCGTATATGAAGTATGGCGGTGTTGATCTCTCTGGAAGCGGAGGCCAATCGGAATCTCTGAATAGTAGTGTACCCAAGTAATTTCGTGCAACAAGACTTAGTTAACACTTGCGCCAAAATTCTAAGAGATGGGGTACGGTAAATTTACAAGCAAGTAGGCTGTAGTTCACCACGCGACATCCATAATTGTTCTTGGTGGTGATGTTCTCGCTTCATATGTTACAAAATTATTTGCAAGTGATTACTTGCAACCTGCTCTAAAACTCGCGCTTACTTAAAACTTAGTCAGACTTTGAAAAGTACCAGTGTGTTGCAAGTCACTCCGCGAAACACCCAGGGGGCCAACCCTCAAAGGTCAGCAGGACACTGTTATAGACACAATTATAGGAGAGCCATATTAAAATCTGTTCGTCACTTCCTCGTCACCTATGCAGTTCAAGAACTAGTTGTTCGCTTTCGGTTCCTCATTCTGACGGCAACGGCCGATTTTCGTCCGAGTCAACCTATGCGAACGATTTACAACCCTCCTTGTCATCATCTCCATGACTCCGCCGCAACCAAGTAATCTGAATAAATGTGACAACTTACAGATCTGGCTGCAGTCATTGCAGACGACCATCCCGCCAAATTCAAGATTTTTGGGATATGTTGGGCAACTTGAGCCACGAATCCGAAATTTGTTGGTTTCGGCGCTCGCTTAATTCAAGGGGGGCGGACGACGGGTGAGCAGAGGATAGGGCCGTGGCTTCATTGTCCCAAGTTGGTGCATGAAGTTGGTGCTTACAGGACCTTAGAACCAATTGTTGCTGTTCTTGGTTCGAGGTACCATGATCTGGTATCTCGCTATAAATGTTTGAACGGTTATAATTATCGTACGATCTGATGGAAGTCGCTTTAAATCTAACCGCATTCGTCAGTAGTAAGCAAAATCTTTACATTCTGCCAGTCTTCTTTCATTATACAGATATCTATCACCGCATAGTACATTCAATCGATCCAAAGCAACTTTCGTCGGATCGTACGATATTCTGGAGAGCTCATCAGCTCTCTCACAACATCTCGAAAAACCCTCACGACATAACACAGGATGTTGACCCAAATTCAACTCGCGTTTTTCATTGCTGCACTCTTCGTTGTATACACCTCCTTCCTACAGGCTCGGTTGTATCTCAAACGCCGCCAATTCGCAAAAAGCCATGGATGCCTCGAGCCAAGATGCAAAGTTCCATTGAAAGATCCCGTGCTGGCGCTTGACTTTGTATGGAAGACATTACAGAACGCAAAAAGCGATAGATACCTAGAAGGAACATACGAACGTTTCCAACAATATGGGTCGACGTTTACAGCCAAGCATCGTAGGTGTATCCACAGGAATTTATTCACATTATGGTTATTGGGGGAGTGATGAGACAAGGTTTCACTCTTAAGACATGTTTTATCTTCAATGACGCGAGCTTCCTCCTGAGAGATGATCAAAAGAAGTTTGACTGACTCCGAGACTCTCCATAGTTCACTACCCCACCATCCACACCACTGAGCCGGAAAACATCAAACACATCCTCGCTACAGCATTCGACGACTTCAAGTTCTCCAGCTTCCGAGTCAATGCGATGATTCCATTGTTTGGCAAAGGTATCTTTACTAGCGATGGTGCTCGTTGGAGCCATTCGAGGGCGGTGCTGAGACCAAGTTTTGCAAGACATAACATGACTGACCACCTCCCTTTCATGGAGTCACATGTCGACCAGCTTATCAAGGCAATCCCGAAAGATGGATCTGTTGTCGATTTGCAGAAGCTTTTCTTCGCCTTTACCATGGACACAGCAACGGAATTCTTGTTTGGGCATTCAGTTCATACACTGTACAACATGCAACTGGGCAATGACGCTGTGGCAGATGACTCGGATGCTAATTTTGTTGATTCCTATACGTAGTATGTTTCAACCCTTCCTTTCGTCTTTTCCTCCCATCTCAAGGAAACTAGCAAGGACTCACATCAATAGCGCGTGTCTTGACATCGTACATAACATTCGCCTGGGAGCCCTTTCCAAACTCCGCTACAGCCCCAAGGCCAAACAAGCACAGAAGCGAGCTTTCGCTTACATCGATCGGTTTGTGGACGAAGCGCTCGCTCTTCGTAACTCAAGCAAAAGCAGTCGTGCAGACGAGACATCAAAATACATCTTCCTCAACGAATTGGCCAAGGAGACTGGTGATCGAATCGAACTTCGAGATCAAATTTTGAACGTCCTTCTGGCAGGTCGAGATACGACGGCCAGCCTATTGAGCAACACGTTTTGGGAACTCGCTCGACATCCGGACATCTACGCTAAGTTGAGGGACGAGGTAGCTTTTTTGAACGGTAGGGAGCCGACCTATGAGGAATTGAAGGATATGAAGTACCTGAAGTTCTGTCTTAACGAGTGTATGTCTTCATGTGTTGACAGGATTTTCATCATGCTGATTTTTAAAGCGCTTCGTCTACGTCCTGTGGTTCCTGCTAATACGAGAGAGGCTATCCGAGATACTATATTGCCACGGGGAGGCGGAGAAGATGGTTGTTCGCCAATGTTTGTCAAGAAAGGTACACACGTCTATTATAGTGTTTGGTCTATGCACCGACGAGAGGAGTTCTTCGGGAAGAAGACGGAAGAGTATATACCAGAGCGATGGGAAGGCCTGAAGTTGGGATGGGTATTGATCCCACTACTTTCAATCAACGATGAACCCCACTGACACATCTAAGGAATTCCTGCCGTTCAATGGAGGACCCAGGATTTGTCTTGGTCGTGGGTACCAGAATTCTGGAGCATACGATTTATGCTGATTTGCACAGAACAATTCGCTTTGACCGAGGCCTCCTATCTTACAGTCAGATTGCTCCAGAAGTTCTCTCGCATCGAGGCTCGAGATTCGCGGCCATGGACTGAGCTGTACACTTTGGTTGCTTACTCGAAGCATGGGACTTTGGTGTCTCTCACCCCAGCTTGAGTCGATTGAAATTTGGATCATCCCGTTTGGGGTCTTTATGGATATGAATGTGCTTACCGAACATATTACATTCATTACAGACTGGATTCGCTCTTGTTTGTTGCTGGCGATCCGGGTGCTTGCTAGGCGGAAGGGAGGTAAGATTTGAATAGAGCAAGAATAATGGTATAGAATAGATATGTTTTCAGAAATCTTAGAGTCTTCGGTTGATAGACGTGAATCAATGGTGGTTGCAAGCCACGGAAAGAAGCATAATGTAGAGAATATCTCAGCCAAGATACACTAACTGCTCTCCCAATGTTCCCCAGGCCGTGGAGATAATCTGGCCAATAGCTACCCGAAATGCAACGTCATCTTTCCACTCCACAAGCATAACATTAATGACTTTCCAGTCTCCCGCAGAGCGATCCACTTCCTTATCAGGCTGCAGGTACGACGTACCACTTACAGGGTCGACCTTAGCAGCTTGTGTTATTTTCCGCTTGGGTATATATTTCTTATCAACCGCGTTCTTCAATGTCGTGCCTGATGTCCTGTACGAGAGAGCAATGAACTCGTGACCCCGAGGCATTTGGGCTACGCGTTCAGACGTCCATACTATACCAACACGTTGGTTGATACCGTCCAATATGTAAAACATTTGAAGTGCATCCGCAGATACGTCCTTCCTCTTCTTGATCACCTCGCCCACTTTACACAAGCAGACAGGCGACTGAAAGCTCAGCAAGGTGCCAGATCCTTTCAAATGTTGCTGAGCAGTGACTGAGAGGAGCTCTGAGCTTCTCTTCGCTACTCTCCATGGCTCTTTGTATTGCGGTTCAATGTTGTATGAATAGATAGAGCCATTGTCTTCGGTGTGTATTGTAATCGGCTGGTCTCGACACGCAACGCCTTTTGTATATTCTGGCCAGATGCAACCCTCACTTAGCGACCACGCAGCCCAAGACCATGTCGGAATCCCTATCCTCGACGCATGGCCACTATGATATTCGCTACCGTCCCGTGGTTGCCACAGAAGAACATCCGACAGCCAATCCCTAGGTAATCCGCCGGGGAAATTATCATTGGAGGGACCCCACGTCCGCAAGACTCCTAAGATAGCTTTGAGTGTATCTTGTTTGTAAGTGAAGGTTCTCTGGCTGAACTCCTCGATCAAAGCCACATAGTTTGGGAGGAACGTCAAATTCCAGCTCTTGTCCGTGAGCTTTAATGCATCCAGGGTGATGAAGTCGCCAACTTTGTCCAATGTACTTGGCCTTTCCCGTTGAACACCCCATTTGAAAGGATTTTGTCTTTTCTTGATGCTGTCGGAGAGAATCCCAGCTTCCATAGCAATGTCTTCAGCACAGATCGAGTTGGCGCACCTAAAGTACATTTGGAAGTCGGTGAAGAGTAATATACGTTTGGACAGCAACTTCTCTTGCAAGGTCCATCCTCGAGTATTCCAGTTAAGGGTCATACTTGAGTTGAGATCACGAAAGGAGGGGAATGCAAGCGCAAGCTCCACCCCATTAATAACTGTTTCGGAGCGTTGAGTATAATGTCTCGGCCTGCTAATTCCTGGTAATCCCCAGTCCGCATCTACGAATGGTCAGTATCAGCTATGTTTTGCGTTCGGAGGAATTCAAAGTCAAAAAGACGCAATGTTTGATAGTGTGTGTGAGGGGAGGATAATAAATCAGAAGTTATTGAAACTTACGCAAGCCGGAAGCAGCTGCAATTGTCAAATTAGCATTGCTATATATCTCGTCCATCATGTTCAATTGACCGTCTCGATCTACCGCATCGTCTTGAATAATGCAAAGTGAGTCCACCCAGAGGTAGCGATAGCCGACCGAGCGAGTCACTTCAATTGCATCTTGTATTGTCCGAGGTAATAAATCTGGCAGGTCTATCGTTTCCACGCCGTCATTGTCGATTCGAACAGAACTTTTCAAACTCAGAGGCATCTTTGTTTTCATGACATCTTGCCCCCAGACATAAGATAGGGCAACATAGTAGGCCTTGTCGGTTGAGCCTCTCACAATTCTCATGTCGTCGACGTCGATCAAGCGAAGGCCTTCCCGTAAAAACCGTCTTGACGTCTTCTTTCCTAGACACACCCCAGAAGCTCCGTTGTGGTAATCATGGCATAAATCAAGCCACTTTCGACATAAAGAGAGATTCGCACGTTCTTGGTCCACGATCCTGCCATAAAATGGCCCATCACGTAGCGGCCGAAGGAAAACCTCCACGAACTCTCGCGGTCCCCTCTCCCAGTATACCACAAATTGATATCGCGACTCGGCGTGCGTTCTTTCGGCTTGAGCGTGAAGATCGAACTCATTTGAGTAATCTTTCCACCTGATGCCATGATACTCGTTATAGCTAATGCAGCATTTCCAACTTTTCCGATTCGAGAGCATGATCATAGACTTGCTAGGCGGTATTTGTGCGTGAGAAGAGAAGCCATCATGAACCAGACGACAAAACGGACACTGGGTTCTTTTACATATCTGCTCCCAAGAACCTAGCAGCGCCAGTGGAGCGGTGCTGAAAAATTTGCTTTCGTAAAGGTATTTTCGGAAGTCAATGAGTTGACATGTGGAGCAGAGCGATTTCGACATTTTGATCCAAGTGGGGTCTATAAACAAAAAGAACGTCAAGTAAAGAGAAATCCCAGATGTTGTTAGGTGGTATAAGTTGCCGTGAAAAGATTCGAACAGTGTGCTTTTCATCAATTACAAGTGAGAAAGTACAGCCTCATGATGTAGATCCTTGAGGAGGCGCGCATACTTGGCGGCAGGGAGCGCAAAATACAAGCATAAAAAGACTATGTGGCGTTACGAGCTCAAACATTGAGAGTCGCTGAGAGGAAGAAGGCATTGGTGTGGCGCAAGCTACAATCCAAGGTGGCAAACATCATGACACTGGAGGCACCAATCACGTACGATTGTAAGGCTACTCGGTCTGTCAGATCATAGCTGCATGACTGATGATCGCATCACGTGAACCGGAGGTGGTGTGTCAAATCAACAGCGAGGCTTGATTATGTGATGATCTTTGCTAAATAGTCACACCTGTGTGAGACAAGCTAGCGCAAAAAGAATGATCATGATAAACTCAGAAAGAGGCATGTCGTTGAAGCTCCTTAGTCATCTCCAAATCGAGACTGTGTTTTGACATAGGAACTTTATTGTCAACTATTATTATTCATTGGTGGTATGTTAGCTCAAAGGCTGGAAGGTACAGTTGATAAATGGACCCATTATCCTCTTGTAATCATCCCCCTTCTGTATATTCTACCCTTTGCTAAGTGGATGTTAATTCAGGTTATTGGAGAAGGTTGTTAATTCAGGTTGAAACTTTTATCCTGAATCTAAGGCCAATGAGTTAGCCGCAGTCACGCGCTTTAAACGTTTCATAGGCGTCTTTTCTCGACGAATCAAGGTGAGTTTACGACCAACTTTGGATTAGGCAACAGTAGCCTTACTTTCAACCCACTCTCAATTTCTGGACTTCGTGAAAATGAAAATACTTACTTGACAAAATTGATCACTATTCATACAATCTAAAATGTCTTTCTGCGCGACATGTATTAGGGTAGACATCCGTAGTCTCGTTCGTATCTGCCTGTTCCAATGCCGAGACAAACAGGAAGCTCTGTCTGGTTCCGGCGAGGAAGGCCATGATTACAGCCTCACTGAGTATGAGGGCTCCCAAGTTGATCACCACGACGACATTTTCGCTGTTGAGAGATCAAGCAGAGACTGCGAGCTTTACAATGTCATATTCCAAGCTTTCACGAGAACCACTTGTCAAGATTTAGAGGTTGCGAGAGGGTTGCAAGTTGTCTTCCGTGCGTATGGGGGTAGAATTGAAGTATGTTATGATACGAAAGCCGAGGAACGATTGATTAAACTATGCGGTCTTGATGCATACATGGATGCGCGCGATGGTGGGTATTACCTGTAAAATTGTGTAATGGAGCTGATTTTCTGGGTAGTGGAAGAAGTTTTCCACAAGTTGTTGGAATCAAAGAGGATGGCTCACCACTAATTTTAAAGAAGATGGAAGAAGATCCAAGCTCCAAAAGATCACTTGAAATTGCTTCACGCTGGTTGAAGAATTGTGTAGAGGGACATCGTTCGTGCAGACCTCCCCCTGAGATGCATAGACCGCCCAAGTGGCTGATGCGAGTCGACAGCGAGACTCGGAATCTCTTTCTGATAGAAACATCTCCTGAAGACCAACACTTGGAATGGCTCGCACTGAGCTACTGCTGGGGGGGAGATCATTCAAGAAAACTTACCAAGTACACTATGGTTGAGTTCAAGAACGGGATAGCTTGGGACGATTTCGATCCTACGATTCGAGACGCGGTATCTATCACTCGAGCTTTGGGTATTCCTTACATTTGGATTGATGCACTTTGCATCATTCAAGACACTCCAGAGTGGAGCGAAGAGGCTTCCAAGATGAATGAAGTCTAGGGAGGGTCAACAGTGACTCTTGTCGTTGCCAGTTCCAATTCTGTGAAAAACGGATTCCTTCAGAGACGCGACCTCAACTACATTCATGTTCCATACTCTAGCAGTCTAATGGAAGATGAGAGACAAAAATTGTTCTTGTCACCCGAATGGGACGATAAAGAACGCGAATATGATGGACCTTGGAGTCAGCGGGGATGGACAATGCAAGAATGTTTACTCCCGAATCGCTTACTACACTACACTACCTCTCAAATGATTTGGAAGTGCTGTGAGGAGCAGATATTCGAGAGGGGTGTAACAGAAAGTGTCGAGGATAAAATATCTGAAGCAACGGGTGAAGATGACGACATATCATTTGAGTCTTCATTTCTCTGGCAATTACCACCATTCATACGATTCAAAAAGTTAAGAGCTCACTTAACCACCAGTTTGGATTATCCATTATGGTCGCACTCGGATACATTTCGTTTGTGGTATGACCTAATCGAAGATTATACACAAAGGAGATTTACAAATATCGACGATCGTCTCGTAGCCATCACAGGTCTGGCCAATATATATTGCGAGACGATTCGAAGACCTACGTACGTAGCTGGGGTGTGGAAAGAGGACCTCCTCCGAGGACTTTTGTGGCATGTTGAAGGTGCAACGCTAGTCCCCGCAACAATTCTCGACGCTTTTCCATCCTGGAGCTGGGCCAGTGTTGGATATGAGGTTGTTAAAAATGACTTGAAGACTAAGAATAGTCTCTGTGCTCTGTCAAAAATCGAGGAAGCAACAAGTGACAGAATCACGATAACCGGCCCTCTGAGGAGATTACCAAGGCTGTATAACGATGAATGGAAATCAGCAGACGCATCGGTGTCAAAACTTGAGCGCCATATTTCTGAAATCATCGAGAGGGAAAGTGGAGGAAATGTTGCATCCAAGTACTGTTCTCCGCCTGGAGGTCATTTTAGTGTCTTAAAGATGCTCGACAAAAACCCGTTGCATCTACTTGTCTTGGAAGCTATGGAGAAGACACCGGAGGCGGAGGGTATTAATAAATATCATCGAGCTGGAGTACTCAAACTCGATTGCACTGATCTTTCATGTATAGCATCGCCTGAGTTTATTGCCCAAATCGAGGAGATAGAAGCAACTTCATTTACTAAGAAGCTCGGCCTGGATAAGAAGACACGCACGACACCATTCACTTCCAATGCGCTATATATGGAAATAATGGAGCAGAAATGGGCTGAGGAAACAGTGGTGATAGTCTGAATGAGCGGCAGCAGCATTCAATCAGGGGTGTTTTGGATACCTATAGCGAGGATTTAGAAGACTTCAATATTCGAAGCATTGATTGTTTGATGCCATCAAATGTTGGTAATCTCTTAACTAGGTGGCTCGCGTTATTTGTTCCTTCTTTTCCTTGAGCCCAGTGATAGTCTCGCTATGTTCCTTTGACAGAACCGCTTTCGCGACAAACAAAGTGGCAATAATGCCACAGAATGAGAAGCATGTATACATGATCCACAAGTTCCGTAAACTGACCGCGAACGCATCTTTAACAGCTCTGTTTTGGACTGGATCGGTCAAAGTGTGTGTGATCATAGCATTCGCTGCTGCATTTTTGCCTGAGAGTAGCCCCGTGATATTGGCGGAAATTCCAGCAGCACGAAGATTAGAGGCTTGGGTATCCATCGAATCTTGGAAGACTACTCCACCCAGGACAACTGAGATAGCCAGACCGACAGAGCGGATAAATGCGAAAGAGGAAGTCGCTGTCCCAACATCTTCTTGGGCACACGTGGCTTGCAGCGCCACCATTGGAGCCATGGTCAGTAAGCCACTGCCTAAACCGACGACCACTTCAAAAGCGGTTATATGTCCAGTTGAGGTGGTCGAGTTCAAGAAAATGTAAAGTCCGGTTCCAAGAGTGAGAATGACAGGCCCCAACCAGATGAGTTCTCTGTACCGTCCTGTCCGATGGATGAAGAGACCGGATGAAATATTTGTGAGCGATATGGTAACGAATAGCGGAACTAATAGCGTGCCTGATTTCAAAGCCGAAGCCTCTTTGACAGACTGAAAGTAAAGAGGCAGGTAATACTCGGGACCGACAAACGAGACCGCATGAAAGAAGACCACTAGAAGAATGGCGACATTGGATGGCTGGGTAAACAACTTCAAGGGTATCAGAGGGTACTTCGCAAGTCTTCTCTCGCTATAAATGAAGAGGATGCTGCAAAATACACCAAAGACGATCAGACAGATGACCTTGGGTGATGTCCAAGCGAACGTGTTGCCACCAAAATCGAGTCCCAACAGCACCATGATGGTGACTGCAAGGATGCTCACTGTTCCAGCCCAGTCGATTGCTTTAATACCATCCACGAGTGGCGTCTTGGGATTGTGAACGTCCAAGAACAATGCGAGAAAAATGAGAGAAAGGCCGCAGCAGGGAAGATTAATCCACCAGCACCATCTCCAGGACGCATAATCCGTCAGAACACCACCAAGTACGGGCCCTATCGCCCCCGCGATTACCCATATAGCTTCACATAATCCAAGAAACAAACTTCGTCGTCTCATGCTGAAGATGTCGCTAATGACAATATCGACCATCATGAAGATTCCTCCACCCGCTGCACCTTGAACGGCCCGGCCTACAATAAGCATGGTCATGTCAACCGCTGCCGCGCAAAGGACACTGCCGCACAGAAACCAGGCAACGGCAGCTAAGAACACGATCTTGCGACCCCAAATGTCTGACAACTTTGCCCATATTGGAGTCCCTGCTGCAGCAGCAATCAGGTAGGCACCGCCAATCCAGGCGTAGCCAGAAGGAGAGTGCAGCTCTGAGGCAATGGTCGGCACGGCAGTAGCTACGATAGTATCGTCGAGAGCAGCGACGAAGAGTGACAAGTAGCATGCGATAAGGGTCATCGTGATCCGAACTTTGCTACGAGCAACAGTGACATCTCCTTGTCCTTGTTCAACCTCAGCGGCAGGAAGGTGAATTGGTGACTCGATGTGGTCCTCGTGTGGTCGATTGAGGGGAATAGGCGTGATAGCATCAAGCTGAAAAGTATCAACGTTGACAGACTCCGCCATGGTTGTTTATAATGGATGAATATACTTGATAGAAGGATATATATTTGAGGAGTGAAAGTGTGGCCACAAGAGTCATTCTCTTTGAATGGGATGATTGAGCTACGAAGGAGAAAGGTTCCTCCGAGTCTTACTCTATTAGTCAGCGGCATGAGGCTACAAACCTTATTTTGTCTTTTCTTCAATGTCTCCTATCACAATTAGTTGCAGTGACCTACAATAAAGTCTTTCGAAGCATGAAGAGAAGATCTCGAATAAGAAATTGATTTCCTGTGGTGTGACCATTCAATTGGTGGTGGCTGGGATGGGGCGCATCGAAGCGAGCATCACAACCTCAACTCCAACAACATCGAACGGTTCAAGTACACTTATCACCGACAATCAAGATGTACACACCAAGTAACCTAGCAATGATCCGACGAGTACTTTACCATTCTCGAACTTCACTGCGACCCTCCGTTCTCGGATTAGGCTTGTATAATCACGTGTCATGTAGCATCACCTCAAGTTCCACTTCTAGACCATGGAAACGTATGAAGAACTAAACGGAATGTCTTACCTATCAATCCTCAGCGACAGCCTCAACCTTCAAATCAAACTTCACCATCTCGGAATCTTAACTTTTACCCCTCCACAACCCACCCCTCACAACGCTAGCCAACACACTATGTTCCATAGCCCTTTACCCAACCGAGTTTCGTACAACAAGTCTTAAAGTCTACTCCTTGTAACACACATCTTCCCTCTTGGCAACATCCCACCTCGTATTCCAACCTCATTGCCAAGATATCCCCAACCCCTCCCCTCATTCTCGCTACACAGAAACCAACCCCCTGTTCCACTACTTCCCCGCGCTAAAGGAGAAATTAATATAAATTCGGGGACCACATGTAACAGAAACTATGAATTAAGGCTTCTCTCGGCGGATACAGAGACATGAGAAACACGAGAATCGGTACCTGGCATGCAGACAAGACCATCACGAGACTTGTCTATGCTAGATCGAGCCAGGGGTTGTGCAGCATCGATCTCGTGTCTGTAGATGGCCGCTGATCGTGCATGTAGCGTTCGGGTCCCTGCGGAGGGGCTGCAGGAACGTTCGGTGCATAGGTACAAGTTTAGATCATGAGATGTGATGATTTTTCGACGGTGAGCGAAGTTGGATGACATTGGCAAGCTCAACGGTTTTGAGGTTGTGATGGGGAAAGATCATCAAGTAGAGGATGGTTGAGAATTCCAGAGTCATTTTTATCTCGTAGTATCTCGTATTATGGATGGATCTATAAGTATGAACAACTTTCCTCAATTCTGATAATCATCCGCAAAGACCTGCTCATCCACTTCAAGCAGACTCACAAAGACTTCCACTCTCAACAACTCTCAAAATGCAATTCAAAACCACCCTTCTTTCCCTTCTTCCCTTCCTCTCCACCAGCTTGGCTGAATCATGGAGCATCGAGAACTTCACCAGAGACTGCACCAATCCTAACAGTAATTCCTTTCCTACTCTTCACTCACCTTTCCCCCATTCCCTTCCTCTCGTTATTTTCCTCTCCTCTCTAATCCCTTCCCTCTTCCAAGAGAAATCTCCCCACGGGCTAACACATCAAAGTCTGCACCTACTTCTTCACCATCAACACCGGCTCCTCCACCCAACACTGCACCACCGTAGACTTCTACACCCCAGCTGGGAACCATTCCTGGTACGACACTCCCTGCGAAGAGGTATTTCCCCTTTCTCTTTCCCCCATCTGCCCCCACCCCAATTCCCCTCTGCCCCCACCATTTCCCACACAACTAACACAACCCCAGGACTCCAACTACCACATCTCTTGGGGCTGGGACTACCCCGGCGACTTCACGGTCCTGACCGTGGTCGACGAGGTCCGCCAACTCGAAGCTTTTTTCGGGTACAACGCTCCTAATGCCGTGAACCCGGTTGCCAGCTATCCGAATGTAGGGCCGAATGCTGTTCAGCCAACTGGGGCTAAGGCTGTTGCTGTTGTTGCCTGAGAAAGGAGGGATGATTGAACGGAAAAGGAGGGCAGAGGTAGAAAAGGGTGAATGAATTAATGAATGAAGATTATGAATCGTAAATCGTACTTATCGTGATACTGTTCATTCCGAAAAGTTGGGACTTTGAAATAAGTGACAAAAAAAAGATTACTAACCAAAGTCAGTATCAAGTGAACTAAACCTATGAGCGGGGAAAATTGTATGAAATTGACGGACATTGAAACGTGAGACGAACATTAAAATTCTAGTATTGAATGAATCGCACTTATGAATTAGAAAAGTCGTCAGAGAGCAGCGAACATTAAAACGTGTGAAAATTAAAAACTTTATATTGAATAACCTACACTTATGAACTACAAGATTCTCAGACTATGACAGACATTGAAACGTGTAACAAGAATCAAAAATCTTGTATTAAATAAACCGCACTTATAGACGAGGAAAGTGCTAAGAAAGTGACAGGCATTGAAATATGTAACGAAAATTAAAAACCTAATATTGAGCGAACCGAACTTATGAACAAGAAGCGTTCTCACAAACTGACGGACTTTGAAAGGTGATGAAATTAGTTAAGATCCGGCATAAAGTGAACCGGACTTATGAATTAAAACAACTCCCAGACTGTGACGGACATTAAAACGTGCAGCAAAAACTAAAATCCGATATTAAATGAGCCGCATTTATAAACTAGAACAATTTGCAGATTATGACGGACATTGAAAGCAGTAACAAGAATCAAAAGTCCGGTATCGAGTGAATCGGGTTTATAAACTAAAAAAGCCCTCAAAAGGTGTCGGACATTCTACTCTCAAAATATTAGAATATCGAAATAGTACATTAGGGTAGATGTATTCTCCCACGAAGTTTGGTACTTTTGAACCGTGGACGCAACTAAAAGTCGGGTACTTAATGAGCCGCACATATCGAGATGACATGTGCTCAACGGCTGACGGACATTAGAGAGTTTCTAAGTAAGAGAAATCAAAGATCTGTGTTAGTTACTACTATAATCTGATTCGCCCATAAAGTTTGGAACAGTCAGTATTCTAAATCAGCTAAAGTTTAGATGAAAATAGCACTCGCCATTACATTCATCGGATGTATAGAGATCTCAATCGTCACAGAAGTGTGGGACTTTGAGACTTGATGAATTTCATTAATTTAAATCAGCGAAAAAAGCAACGTATCTATGGGGACCATCCGAACGCCCTCATATGATCATAAAAGATCAGATAAACGCCTCCAACCCATGGGTATCTCGTCGTAAATTTTCATCCAGCAAACCATCCTGCGCCCGAATCTACCAGACCGTTCAATAAGCCCTTCGTCCAATCATCGCATCACAGGGTCTTTTTCCTATTGCCCAGCAACTTCTTTCGTCTGCCCACTGATGACGCCGTCCCAAGGAATGCCGAATCGTCATTTGAGCTATCTGCCGAGTCAAAGTTCTCGTGGCCGACAGTGATGATTTTGACGATATTTCCCAGTGCGACAGCAAGGCTGCTCTTGCCCATCTTTTGCAAGGGACCGAGTGAACTGACCAAAAGATGGTCTCGATCCTTGGACCCAAACAAGGGAGTTGTAGCACGCGCGCCAGCTGACGAAATAGACCATACCTCCCATGCCTCGTCCTCAGAGTTTCGACGTTCTAAAGAAGGCCTGTTTGGCCTCGCTCCTCTGCGGCGAACGCCAGTATTTGCGATTGGGTGCGACATCTCCTTGATTATGGACTCACACTTTCGAATGCCCACCAAATAGCCAACTTGAAGAGCTTCCCATTGACCAGGGTTCTCCACAACGTACTTGTTCTCAACAGTTTCACGCCACAAGCAGCAAGTCTTACTACCGGGGGTAAATGGATCCCGGAAACAAATGATATCGCCTTCGCGTTGGGGGAGGTATGACTGAAGGATAACGTTTCCAGTCTCTGCGCAAGTATAAGCGATGGCAAGACTTGCTAAGCCAACCGAGCCACATTGGGGTCGACGACGTGTGCTATGAAAACATCGGAGCGAATCTGGTTTCATTGGACTGGTCGTAAAGGTGTGGGTGACGTTCAGAGTTCCGATGTCGATTAGGTCCACCGAATGCTTGCGTACAGCCAGAAAGCAGCTCAGGACTGGTAATGGCACAATGGATACGACCTCCTTGTCATCCTCGGGTTCGGGGACCTTTAATTCATTAGACACCCATCCCTCCTCTAGCTGCGATGCGATGTGAACACATCCCTTTCTCGAAGAGGTTATGAGACGTGGTGGCGGGTCGGGACTGCCGGTATGTGGCTTCTCGAAGTGCGGGCGAACACAAACAAGTGGACTGCGGCAAATCTGAATTTGCCTGCTGTACTCATCGTCCACATGGAGCTCAGTCATAAGCCCATTATGGCGGACAACAACAACGGGGTCGACGAATTCGTCCTTGTCATGGCCAAAGCAGAAGGTAAGTGGAGTACGTCCTTTCATTTCAACATGCATTGATCGACCCCATCTTCTCTCCGGGATGTTCCAGAGGAAGACCAGATCTTTGCCAGATAGAATTGCCAGCCAGTTCGAGTCTCTGTCAATAGCCACTGCTAAGACTGGAAACGGGTCGATGCTCGACTCAAAATCTCGAACGATATAGCTCATGACTCCCTTGCGGACATCCCAAATGCGAATCCATCTATCCAAGCCGACGGTCGCCAAGACCCCATCTCGTGAAGTTGCCAGTAGCATGATGTCTAGACTATGACCTCCACTCAAAGTTTTGACAGACAGAAGGGGATCGTCTTCTCTTTTCTCGCTATCATTCTCTGAAGGCTCGTTCGAGAGCAGATGGTTCATCAAGAGGCAAACGGCAGCAACTATAATCGTGACTGAAAGGACGAAAGCGGTGAATTGGTTCCTCGCAAAGTCATAAGCAGCAGGCAGGAACCGTCGAATACCCTGATCATTCCGCGTTCGATTTGATCCTTCTAAGACGAAAATAAGGGGATCGTAGACCCTGGCGATATAACTCGTGGCGTGTGGTTTGACTACCTGAATGACTTCGTGGGCTGTTTCGTGATCCTGCATTTGAAGCCACGCAGTTGGTGTCCTTGCTTGATTGATATCGACAGACAGATGAGAAACTGCAGCAGGTCTCGCCGTTTGTGCATACGATGTCCAGATCATAAAGAGTCGCAAAATCGTTTGGCTCCATGATTCGTAATGCAATTGTGCCATGAGTATCGATCCTACCATCACAATAGGTCCAGCAATTCTGGTTGACGCATTTCCATCAAAAAAAGGTCCAAACCATGTTTTTCGCGGCTGGGATACTGGTGTAAAAGAAGTGCCATTCCTTGTTGATGCCCGTGACAAAGCATCACTTAATTCTGTTCGACGTATGTCAACACTAAGAACAGGAGTGAAAAACGTCAAGAGATAGAAAAAGTCGAATAGAATGGCGATGCCTGCAAAGGCACAGAGTGCGACAATTGGCGGGAAGTTTTCGCAGAGTTTGTATGTCATATAGAGCAAAGATGCATTCAAGGCCAAAGAAGTTAGTGCAATGTGCCCAGTCTGACCGAGCGCTTCGCCAATTCTAACATCTTTAGGGGCTGAGGGTGGGGTCAAGTTCACGGCGTTGATTAGGTTGAAAATATTACCCAGCCCAATTCCCATGATGACAAGAGGATATGCTGCTCGAGGCATGTGTGAGAGGTCGATCTTCCAAACGGCGCAGACAGTGAAGCTTGACATAATAGAGACTGCCATCTGGGTCGCAACGGCGAGAAGTAGACCAGCTCGGGATTTCAACGCAGCGAACCTGGTGATGTTGAAGATGACGTACACTGCCATAAGACTATACACCGATGCCAGCCAGACATCGTCATTCAAAGAAAGTGGCTGAAATCGGAACTCGTATAATGTGCTGATTAAAGACCGTCCTTCAGCGGGGAAGGTTTGCCATTTTCCGCCGTGTCGGAGTGCCAATTGCTCAGCCTTACGCTCCCATTGTCGCCCCACAGGGGAATCCAGCATATGGATCAGGGTAATGACCAGAGCATCTGCGGCAACGAGTCTGTGATCTTCGAAACGCTTGCCACTAAAGACAATAGAATGTCGAAGAGTGACATTGACCGATGTTGATTGGTTGGACTTTGCATTGACAGTAGAAATGATGTCTTCGTCTGATGCTATTTTCTCCAATGAAGATGACCAGTATTGCAGAGGCGAATGATAAAACCAAGATAAGTTCGTTAAGCCATTGATGGCATGTAGCGTATCTCGATCGTCAATTGACAAATCGGTGAAAGGATCGTAGGCTTCGAGCTGATTAGATGGTCTTTTTGGGGCAAAGTCGACAGTGGGGCCCAATAGCTCGTCCTGAACTTCAAGGGCGCTGCGTAGGACATCTTGTTCTAATGCTTTCATATAGCTTCCTATAGTACCTTAGTGAGTGGCACAAGACTAGAGCTGCAGAAAGTCCCTACCATGGATCCACACTGATCGCATAACAACATCGGGACGGGTATTCGGGGGGCCGCCATATGGCTGTGCAGATGTCCAGACATGGTGCGGAAGGTTTGATGATCCGTTGGTAAAGTTATTAGTGAACAGCCATGGTATCGGATAAATCAGGATCGAGGCTACAGTGACGGATACGAGGAGCCATCGCACAGGATGTTGTGCGGCTAGATAGCCGCATCGTGTAAAGAAGGATCGAATGGGATGCTTCGGTTCGAGTTTAGGAGGTTCGGTCGTTCTGTGCGCGTCAGCTTTAAACCACCAGAGTTTTCGAAAAGTAATGGATGAAGCGACAGAAAGGTTTAGCATACCCGCGGATGGGGTACAAGAAGAACCAGAGCATTGCCGCTGAATGGTGGTTGACCTTAGAGGTCAGTACCAAAGACGAATCTCCTAGGGAAGTTGCTGAGGTAAGTTAGTTGCTATCTACTCCAAGATGCATCTGTGTCGATGCTATTCAGTAGTTGGCATCAAGATTGGCACGGACAATCAGTGTTAAAGTGCTTGCTTGGCCCGCCAGATTGGTGTTGTACAGATCATGGTGGTGCGCGCGGGTCTGCGAGAACGGCCGTGTCGGGAGGCTAATGGCGTGACAGTCCTCACTCTAGTCGCATAGCGCACAAGTGAATGCTGCGCAGAGGTATTGAGTCTCTTGCAAAGACGTTGACACTCGAGTTCGTGGTGTTGATGGATGGAGGTTGCAGAGAGGGAGAGAAGACGCGGGCAGCTTTTGATTGAAGATCCGTTTGTGAGACATGCGGCGGACCAGGAAGGAGCGACAACCGAACCGTAGCCTGACGCTAGGAAGCGGCCGCTTCTTCCCCCCAGCCAAAGAGGAAAGCACGATTTCTGATGACCAATTGCTCCCTCTTTCTTTTTCCCACTCCTCTCTTCTCTCTTCTCGAGTGACACAACCGCAGAAAAAGAAGATGATCGATCGGTGATGTCAGGAGATGCAGCAAATGTGGTCCGAGCACTTTTATATATCGAAAATTCTTCGGACTGGGGTTGGGAATTGCTTTGCGCTTGGTAGTGAAGACTTACCAAGTAACCTTATATATGGGCCTACCGTTCCTCTTGTCCGAATGCGAATGCCGAGTAAATAAAATCTATATCTTCTCATATCAACTCTTGGGCCATCTTTGGAGTCTAAGATCCAATTTTCTGCTCCGAGGCGCGGATGCCAGCGGTTTCGTTCCTGGGAGCTTGGGGCAGGCAGTTGCCGGTGCCAGGGCTGCCGTGTGCTGTGGTACACGAGAAAAGTCATATTCTTCACTCACCAATATCTTCCATTCGTCCTGCAGTATCCTTCCACCATCGTGAAAGCACCGACAATGTGTCCCCAGCCATGGAACGAATCATGTTGCAATGCAGCTAGGTCCAGACTGCTACAGACTCTCTCCCCTGTTCCCCTCTTCATGTCGAGCGAGCAGCAAAGCAATTTCGTGGAGAGGCACGCAGAAGGAGAAAGTGGGCGTCGGTCCAGAACAATCAGCAGGAAGCGTTTGCGATCGTACAGCAGCAGTTTCGGTGCGGCTTTCTTCCTTCAACCTCGCACAGGCAGACAGGCCTTCTATATATGTTCTGAAATGAGCGACAACATGCATTGCAAATCTCATTGCTATTCTAGAATCGCATGCTTCCTGACACAACTCTGACGATAGAATCAGCCCACTCTGGCCAGTGTCTAGAGCTGAGTTGCGTCGATAGGCGAATCTACACCCCAGCAGCGGAAAGGAAGCTTAGGAGAATATTGGGAAGTCCCTGGCAAACGCCACACATCTCATCCGTGCCAATACCACGTCGTCCACGACGTCGTCGTTCCAATGAAGGAAGAAGCCGTGATGGCTGTGTTTATGCATTTGTTTGCAGCGATAAACATTTCAGGGTCTGAACTGGGAGATAATTCGTTGCTGCAGAGTCAGCACATGCACTGTTCCAGATGCGCACATGTTTGTCTCACTCTCATCCAAATCTCTGGGCGTCATCATGGACATCATTGCACTTTCACCGCTTGTTAAGCCGTCCGCTATCTGGTCCGTAGGATCCTTTTCGTACATGTTCCTCACTGGACATTCTTTGAAAATTGCAGTCCGCTTCATGTATTTGTCACTTTGGGGTAAATAGATTAATAAGCAATTTTAGTGCTCTTAGGAAGAGGTACTACAATTCACAAGTACGACATGATAAAAGAATAAATAATATACGCAGGTCTTACAATATGAGATTAGGTCTTCCACAAATTCCTTTCAGTATCTTGATTAAAGTCATGTCTTATACAGCCCAGGGAGGCAATGGGGGACATTCTACTCAACATGTCACATGATAGCCAATGGCGCTTTGAAATTCCTCAGTCTTGCTCTTGCTCTTTAAATAAAAATCCAGATACCCAACATGTTTTTTTCTAAGGTATAATTCAGGACGAGACAATGGAACTTTGATTCACTTGAAATCCCTCTCAGTCACGTGTTAGTACATACTGAAAAACTTCGTGGATTGACTCAGCAGGCAGGAGCATAAATGGAGTGCAAAAAGGCACCCATTCTACGTCTGCATTCTTTTCGGTCTAAAACTATTGCAGCCAATACGCGTTCGATGCGGTGGAGGCAACCTATTGGTTACTCGAAAGCGGCGAGCTCTGGAGCTCAGAGCCTAAGCCTAATTAGGCCCTGGTCTGCACCGCGGATGCAAACGCCCCAACGTTGAGTGCAGCAACTGCAACCCTTATCAAAATGAAAGAAAGGCAGCTATGCAAGTATTTGACATGTACCGCTCTCACTCTCATCTTCAGTTGCTTGCTATTCCCATCCACTCACGCAAATTTGCATGTGCAGATCTTGTATTGATGGCAACAGGTCTCAAAGACAAAGATGGCGAATTGCTGGAGAAGCTGTCACATAAATATAAAGGTTTGTATGTCCCTTCACAATGACAAGGGGGTGTGGCGCTATTATATAGATGCTCAGGCGGAACGAGAAAATGAGGAAGACTCCATGAGTCGAATCGGAATTCTCGAATCTCTAAAAGAGAGGACATTAAGTCCGGTTAGTTTCTCTTTACTCGCTTGACCTTATCTTCGTACCTACACGAGGGATTTTTTAGAGGTATCGTAATAAACACTCGAGCCGTATTCCGACTTTTGATGCTCACAGCCTGCCTAGAAAGCTGGAAGTTTTGGATTCTATTTCAAAGATTGCGCTTTTAATCTAGGTATCTTACGATGAGGATTATATTGGGCGCTATTCTCTGGGCAATGCAAATTGTTTGCCATTCGAAAAGTATAATCTGCTCAATTATCAGTCTCGGTCACGTGACTTTAAGCTTCCATTGAAGATATTGTTTCTTGAGTTGGAATGTTTTAGAAAGACAGAAAGATAAGAGAATAGGAAGTATTGACATGTCTTGGTTAAACGTCATTATACCGCTAGATGTATATCTCAAAACCTTGATGCAACATGTGACTCAGTTGAAATGTCAAGGCGAGGTCTCAACGACTAGGTCAATTAAGGACTGATATGTAAATTATCTACAAGGAGGGAAGAGTTCATAAGGAATTTCTGATGTTACTTACATTGTGGGCACGCTAAAACTAGGGGTCCAAGGCTGGATGATGCTTTTCAGTCTGACTTCATATCGTCACGTGAAAGAAAGGTCCAACACCTCAAAATCCAAATAAACATGTATTACGAGTTGTTTGTAGTGTCCTTGGGTCGAAAATATTCTGCTCTTTTCTCTGCTGAATCCCAAAATACCAAACTTTCCAGGAGTTAAGATTGAAATAACGCCTAAGTACAACGCAAGAAAGAAATCGTACCGAAACGGATCAGCCCACATGTCCACCGTAGTCCAGTTCCCACCCATATTGCATCCTTTCTAAGTTCATTTAAAGTCCATAAGATCGAGCAACTTAGTGTACCATGAAACATCAATCTCAATCACTCGCTCCCTGCAAACTCTCAAGATCGCACAATACTCCTCATAGTTGCTTATCACCGATTCCTTTTCAACTGCCCCCTCTTGCCAATCTTTCAATTTAGACTTGTGAAATTCTAGCTGCTTTTCGATTATCGTAAAATAAGCACAATCCATGAAGTGAATAGTCTTGGGTCTGGAATGGCATTGTTCAAGCTCAATCATTCGGGCCTGAGCACTCAACCAAGATGATTGTCTCCATGCAGCACGCCATATCTGAACCCATTCCGACGGTGAGGCAGCGCTGGGAGCATTTTCCCGTGGGGTTGCTCCAGTTTTCAAGAAAGCCTTCGTCAGAGCAATCTGATCATCATTTTTGAGCCAGTAGAGCATATCGAATAGACTCTTTCCAGTTGATGTTGGCATCATGATGTCCGCTCCTGCCTCAACGAGGAGTAGAGTAACCTTCACTAGCTCGGAACGCATACGCCTGGTTTTTTGAAGCCAAATCTCTAATGGAGTGGCACCTTCGTTGTTTGTCTGCACTAGGCTCGCACTCCGAGAGATGAGAGCGGCAGTCATCTCATATACACCCCGGGGCAGCCGTTTGAGAATTAGATGCAAGGGATAATTTCCAGCATCGTCCTTAACATCTATGTTCGCACTTTGTATAAGTTGCCGCAAGAATCCTTCGAACTTGGCATGTTCTGAGAAATAATGTATTGAAAGGCATTGAATGATGAGAGGCTTTGAGTCAACCATAGTGTCTGAATCAGCACCGGCTGTCAGAAATTTCCGGAGACAGTCATACTCTTCTGAAAACTGTCCCCGCCAAGTATATCGAAGAGCAAGTATTTTACTCTGAGTCAAGAAGACATGAATAAGGGTCATGCCGTTTCGCATTGGCGATGCTACGTCCGGATTATGGTCAAGAAACTGGGAGAGAAGATTTAGATACCGTAAAGACCTTGGTAGCGCTTCCGATACTACTCGGTGTAATGGTGACTCGCCAAATCGGTTGATGATATTGACATCAGCGCCAGAGGAGAGAAGCGAGCTGATCAATGTCGTAGCATCTTGGTCATCCCACCAGTCTTTAGTATTGAGCAGAAAATGCAAAGGTGTGTTTCCTTCATCATCTTGAGGTGACAGAATTGGCGAACGCTTGAGCAAAAGCTGAGCAAGCGTTTTTGAAGCGATCGCTAGGTGGAGAGGAGCCCTTCGTTTGAAACCAGTAGCGTCGATATCAGCCCGGTAGTTGAGTATGGAATTGACAATAGCGACGTTACCCTTCAAGATTGCTGCATGCAAGGGTGTGTTGTTATTCGTATCTCGCATGCGAATAGATGTGCCGCTAAAAAGCATCTCTGTAACTTCTTCTTCATCTCCATTTAATATAGCATCGAAAAGGCGAGACCGAGATGTGAGATCCGATTCTTGAGCAATGCCAGTGTTTCCAGTCGCCAGGCTATCATGCAAATTCGAATTCTCGATCGCATTCGGATCTGAGCTGTTGAAGCTGTGGCGAAGGCCGCTAGAGAGGGGTGTTGCCCAAGTGGTAGGCACTTCCAGTTCAGCAACTGACGGCACGCTTCAATGACATCGGATTAGCAATTCGCACTCTCTCTGGTTTGAAATTATATTACCCTGGCACAGTTCTTGTCTGTTGCGCAGTATTGAGCGTTTGTACCACCAGGCTCGAGTCCAATTTCGTTTTCTTTGCAACTTGGCGTCGAGGACTGGCTTTTTTCTTGAGCATATTCCATTTTGCAAGCTTGGTTCGATAGGTTCTGATACTATATGACATTAGAGTGTGCGCTTGAGCAAACCTTTGTTGGAATCTAGATTAGCTTACGAGGCGTGGCAGTTATGTCTGCCTTCCAAAATTCGTTGCACATCTTCTAGAGACCTTCCATCTGCGATATACAGCGAGTGAATTTCGCTCTTATAGTGATCTAGAAGTTTGGCCATATCTCCCAATGCCTAGGTAAGCTGACATCCAGGACGACATCAACCTGGAAGATGTTGTCGAAGCCTGATCACCTGATGCAGCCTCATGGAAACTGCCCAAGTTGCAGTTCGACAGGCGGTTGCGATACAGCGCATCTCACCGACTTCCGAAGCCACCAAATACCAATCATTGTGTCGAGAAAAAGCCCAAACACAGGGGGCGGCGCCTTGCAGCGTCGGTAAATCGTGCAATTGCACAAAAGCTGCACTAAAGTGTGCAAAATTACACTTTTTGCAGTGCGGTGTTTTTCCCCCTTCCGGGATTTCATGGCCTCCTCACAATATGAAAACAACTCGCTTATAGTCACGATTTGCACTCCAAAAACTGCACTTTCAAATAACAGTACATTTCGCACAATGAACCCACCAATCTCCTTCCACCTTTGCTCGTCCCCGTTCCAAGTTCGAATTTAGAGAAACATAATGCTTTTGACAACTGGGTGTCGTCCCGTGTTGCCCTGCTCTGCCTTGTGTTATGGAAGTTTAGTTCCATCCGCACATAAATTCAGTGATCCCCCTCCTCCCTCCTCCCTCCAGCTAGTACAGTCACTTCTCTCCATTCTCAACAGTCGTATCTTAAAATCGTCGTCAATCGGAAGATTTCTCGATTTGTTTTTGTCTCGTATCCACTAGACTCTTTCAACTCTTTAGTAAATTCGTCTAACAACTTTGATTCGAGATTATGCATCCTGCCCATTCTGCGCCTTCGACGAGCGGCTTCTACGACGCCAATGTCCCCACGTACGCTACTTCCTCTTCCCTTCTCATGTCATTAATATGTATCCTTTCTTGACTTTATACTTCCCCTCAATATCTCTCGACGAAGTTTCATGTCTAACTCCTTCATTTGTGCTAGTGAACTGAACGACAGTTCCTTCCTACCAGACCAACTGACCCATCCTTCCACCATGAACACCACTGCCTCTGCCCATCATCCTCAAGACGACTTCACCACTCTGCATCTTCCCTCTACCATCGAAGCTTCAACGCCTGGTCTCTCTGCCATTCAAGCTGCCAATAATGCGCAGGCAGATCACACACTCCTCCTCCTTCATGAAGAACCACAACAACGACGAAAGAGGAACAGGTCCTCACGAAAGCACAATGGCACTCAACTCATATACTCTCAACGCCGTAGCAGTGTCTATCTTCTGTCGTCGACAGGCCATGCCCACCCATACCCCATGCATATAAAAGACGCAGACCTTGAAGATACTCCAGCACATGGTCAAGATCAGGTGGTACAACTACACCTCATACAAGTACAAGTTGGCGATTGTTCTTCAGTGGAACATGATCTCATTGGCATCGGGGCTCAATTCTCTCAATAGATATAGACAAACATTTCATTTCAGGTGGAGGCAAAGGTTAACAAGCGACCCAACACAGGGTGGAGGTTCAGATTTTGCTATAGGATTAGGAATAAAAGTATGTTCGCGACGTTATCTTGCTGTCGCTTAACAATTGTTTTTTTCCCACCCTGTGAGGGTTGAGTTGTGTAGTAGAAGCACTAGTCTCGCGCAGGTATCGCTACTTTCACATCACCAAACAAATCGCCTGACTAGATGCTATCTACAAGATAACAATTAGAGAATTGACTCCGAAATTTTATCACAGACAATCATAGCATCTCACCACCCCACCTCAACTATAACCCCCCAACTCCCTCTCCGTCCACCCCCACAACTCCTCCTGCAACCTCTCATCCATCGAAAACTTCGTCCCCTCAACCCTCTTCCCAACCGGCTCATACACCTCCCCACTCCTCATCCCCTCTCCCTTCCCCTTCGTCGCCGCCCAAAGCGTATTAAACGCTCCCTCCCTCACAGAAATATTCTTCAACTTCAACGTCGCTCCTCTAATAACCAATTTATCCAACAACCCCATATGACCCGTCAAACTAGTACCCATCACTAAGCCTGGATGAACGGCTATGGTCGTGATATCCGGGTAGCGTTTCGCGAGCTGGGAGGCGTAGAGGACGTTTGCGAGTTTGCTTTGGCCGTAGGTTAGGAATTTGGCTGCGAATCCTATGTTCCAATATTATTAATTTCGGATCACAGCTGAATGAGATGAGAGATATACCAAGATTCGCCTGAGTGCTCTTCAAATCCTTAAACACAATCCCCCCATTGGAAGGCGCACTCTTAAACGCCAACGAAGTCAACAACACAATCCTCCCCTCACCACTCTTCCTCAAAGCCGGCAAACAAAGATTAATCAGCAACGCATGCGCTAGATGATTGACCGCGAATTGGATCTCATAGCCATCTTTCGATAGTCCGAGCGGGATGGCCATCACGCCCGCGTTGCAGATCAGGACATCTAGTTGCTGTTCAGATTTCTCGAGGAAGAGCTTGGCGCCTTCAGAGACGGAGGTGAGGGAGGTTTGGTCCATGGGGATGAAGGTTAGATTGTTGAATGTGGGTTGGAGGGAGGCGATGAGTGTGTTTGCGGAAGAGGTGTTGCGGCCGGTGAAGTAGATGCGTTTTGGGTTGTGTTTGGAAAGTTGGATTAGGGCTTCTTTGCCGACGCCGGCGGTGCCTGAGCTTCTGGTTAGAGGGTGATGTTACGTGGCAGGTTTTGAGTATTGAAATACTTGCCGCCAGTGACGAGAAAGACTTTTCCGCTGAGATCAGGAATGTCTTTGTCCGGGTTGTACCTGAAAGGCATCTTGACGCCGAATTTGTTTTGAGACTTGATCGAAAAAATTCTCAGATGAAAGTCTTTGAACAGTTCTAGAGTATGCTATGAAAGAGTAAAATGAAATATACATAGCAGGAGTATGAGAGTATATATACATTGACATTCGTTCGTATGCCTTCCCTTAGCGAGACCCCTTGAACCCATCGCTTAGCGAGTCGGGAGAATTGTCCAACCTTTACATCGGACATGCGGCCAGACTCCAAACCTCCGATATCTCGTCATGCGCGCCACGACTTGTCAACTCTGGAGGCTGATGCAGCGTGTGTACTTGATTTCCTGTCGAGAATTGTATGAATTGATCGGTCCTTGAATATGGGAGTTGCGTGCTGTCACCTGATCATGATATTTTGCATCTAGCACTCGATTTTCAGCTTATTCGGCTTCTTTACTTCAAATCATGCGAAGTTCTATCAAGCTCTCGTACTGCCTCTATGATCTCTCTCTCTCTCTCTCTCTCTCTCTCACACACACACACACACACTAATGCTTTGAAATCAACGATTACCTGTCACTCTATCAAGAATTGCTCCGAAACCAATAACCGAGACCTGGAATCGAGATTGTTCCCATACCTAGTTATCCGTTCTTTATCCGCATGAGAGAGAAAACGGATATTACTGTCGCGACAGAGGTAGAAGTTAGTGAGAAGAGACTGTTTTTCTTCCACTTTTAGCCCGTTTACAGCTGTTCTTATTGAGTGGAAACGTGGACAAGGTGGACTTCAAGCTAAAAATTCAGACTGGTTGTGTATTCGCCCGCTCACTCGCATCTATCACTCTATGCACTCATAAAGACTCCCAAAAGACACCCACTCACCCAAAAACAACGTATCCTCAGCCAAACCAAAATCCAAACCTCAAAAAGAAGAAACCACGACCCTCACTTCCCCTCGCCCCTAACCAAAACATTATAATCACTCTCCAACCTCTCCCTCGTCGTCTTATACATCCTCGGAATCCCCGTTTCCTCAAACCTCTTCCCCCTCCCCACCATCTCAGCGACACCCTTCATAGTCAGAAAAATAACCGGCATCCCATGCCCCTCAAACCCCGCCGCAACAAACATCCCATCTCTGCCCGGAACCTCTCCCACGCTCGGATTCTCATCAGCATTATACCCCATAATGCCCGTCCAGATCCTCTCCACATACGCGCCCGACTCTTCCCATCCCGCGAAATTGTCTTGCATGTACGTATCGAAGTACGACGCTGCGTTCGGGATCAGTGTTGAATCGTCGGTGTTGCTGAGCCAGGAGGAGGTGTTGGATATGTAGTTTGGACGAGCGCCGCCGACGATGATGCTGCCGTCTTCGCGCTGGATGAGATAGTCGCCTGATCCGTTACCGAGGCGAAGGACGTAGGTGGAAGATAGTTTTGGTGGGGTGAAGGATGGGGGACAGACGATGCGGCAGCAGATTCCTTTGGCGGGGTAGATTTTCGTGCTGTATTCTGGGAGGAGGGCGGATGTGTAGCCGTTGGTTGCGATGATGGTTTTGCTTGCTGTGATGGTTCCGCGGGGCGTTGTGGCGATCCACTTTCCGGCAGTGATGGGTGATGGAGTGATTGAGGTGCATGGAGTGTGGGTTTGGAGGTTGAGGCCTTGGGAGACGGCACGGGAGAGTAGGCCCATCATGAGTTTGTAGGGCCATACTTGACCTGCGCTGGTCTCGACACAGGCAACACAGCCTTTGACACCAGAAACCTATGGATTTTGTCAGATGGTTCAAAATACATTCTAGGAGTCCACATACCTGCTCAGCATCATCTCCGTCAGTGAATACAATATCGTCGATCGTAGTCTTGGCAATACCAGCTTTCTTGAGTTCTAGGTAATCCTTCTTGGCAGCAGCCGCGACTTCTGGCTCAGTGTGAATATCAAATGATCTCGATAACTTAAAATCGCAGTCAATTTTCTCTTTCTTGACTACATCAGCAACAGCTCGAATATGATCAAACTCAAATTTTGCGAGCTCTTCAGCAGCTTCAAGACCATATTTTTTGATCCATTTCGTGAGGCGACTGTAGACTGATGGTCGGAGATGTCCACCTGGACTGCGTCAGCTATTGTTGAACAAAGGCGCAACATTTTGATGGTGAGAGTTCTGGCCATACCGTTTCTACCAGTAGCACCAGAACAAGCTTGACGAGCTTCAAGTAAGACGACAGATGGCTTTGCGCTCGGGGCTGTCTCCTCGTTGCAAAGAAGGTGATAAGCAGCGGTGATACCAGCATACCCAGCACCAATGA
This sequence comes from Mollisia scopiformis, assembly GCF_001500285.1. NCBI lineage: Eukaryota > Fungi > Ascomycota > Leotiomycetes > Helotiales > Mollisiaceae > Mollisia > Mollisia scopiformis. Next base: position 329,521 of record NW_017263587.1, read on the forward strand.
TGAGTATATCGCATGATTCTGGTAGCTCTTCTGTTGTTCTATGGTCATCTAATTCATGTAGCTCAGTTCTCCAGAACGGAGTAATTGATTCCTTGCTCGGGAATGGCTTCGAAACCGGTTCATTGCTGCCCATCTTTCTGAACTTTACAAACTGCGATCAAAAATTTCAAGGCAAAAAAAGACGCGAAAGATTGCGATCAAAGTATGAAGAGGTTGCTGTTATGAGTTCGAGAACTTGCTCAAGAGGACCGACGTTCTGACCGCCGCTTCAATTTATGGATAGCTAGCGCTTCAACGACGACTCAACGTAAGAAAAGCGGGCAGGGGTGAAGGGGAACAAAGCGTAAAATGAGCTACCGCTTCCGTCTCATATGGTGACATTGTACGCTGTTTTTGTTCTATCTTTATGTTATCGTACGAAGATGATGTGGAAGGGGATGACAGAGTGGATATCTGATAAGACTTGCTTGCCCGCGCCGAGTACCTTAGCCGAAATCCGAACCGGTGTTGGGACCGATCATGTGATGGTGTTAGATAATAACACAGATAGAGTGAATGATCTCTGCTGAAGCTGTGAAGTATGTCCTAGAGTTGGTCAACTTTCTAGAATGCAATACTTTTGATCGTCGTGTTGAGATCAGTATGCATTTCGGGCTTTATCTAACCCCTCCATCTCGCCAGCCGCGATAGCGATAGCGATAATCCTGAGAGCTCCATTCCATGAGCAGGTGTTCCAATCCTCGTCTTCACGAACCTTCTTCCAATTCAATTCAATCTTGGATGTGAATGAGAATTATTATTACATAGTTTTATACATTCCTTGCTTTCATTCTGATGTTCATGAGCCAGCTTGTAGTTGCGACGTACAGTATTGTGACCGCCTAGAGAGATGGCAAGAGTTAGATCCCCAGCTTTGAAGATGAGACTGTAGAAATGTCCATACACTTGTTTGTAGTTCTGCCAAAGATACCAGACATGAGACTAAACATGCCGCCATACGATGTACTGGCCCCGTTACATCTCATCCTCTTCCTCGGGAATCAACGGTTGCCTTTCGGGATCGCCAAACCCACCATGTTTATCTCCAACCTGTTTACCTTTCTGCCATACAAATACAACAAGGACTGTTCCAACCGCGAATCCAGCTCCTGCTAGAACGACATTTACAGGCGTGGGGTCACCTTGGAATACCTCGAGTGTGAGAGCATCAATGCCGTACTGCGAGAAATTGACAAGTCCGGAGAGACAAATGATGGCTCCATATACTCGACCAAAGGTTCTCAGCCCGAACACTTTCACTGCATAGTCACTGGGTGCTGTTAGTGGGGCCAGACTACACCGAATTGAATATTCAGGGTGAGACTTACGACATCGCAGAATAATACAGAGGACGCAGTACAACAAACAGACAGACTGTCATGTAGGCGGCCCAAAGTATAGGCAGAGAGTTGAGCACGCCAATGGCTGTAGTCAAACTGACGATTACAGCCAAAGTCATAGGCACACTCAAATTGTCAAGGAAGAAGCCAATGAAAGGTGTGCAGACAACACCACCAACAGGAAGCGCAACATCGAAGAAACGATTGATACTAGCGGCCAAAGACTCGGAATCAAGCATAAACTCATACTGGGAGCGTATCGTAGCAATGAAATAATTCATGCGGAGCATTTGCAGGACTGTAAGAAGAGTCATGAGGATGAACCATGGAGTGACCATCTGTTCGTGTGCAGGGAGCCCATGAAGGATACCCCAAACAGCCGACTTAGTCAAGCGTTCTTCTTCACGATCAGCTCTTTCCTGTCGCACTTCCTGATCACCAAGGAGATTATCAAGTTTGCGAATCTTGTTCTTGCGACGAATTGAACGTTGGATTCTGACACGGTCGACTTCATCTTCGCTGGTGATCTCATCATCAGACGAGTGTACATCTCTGCTGGCGTCATGGGCCCTCTCAATTTTCTTCTCGAGTTGGGGAACAGTGTCGTAAATGTTCGACGGAAGGACGGTGATTTGGGAAAGAAGTATTAGTATAGGGATAATGGTGTAGGAGAAGAAGAATTTGTCGGGCGTAAAGGCGTGCTCTGTCGCTTCGTATGTCATGCGATAGAACAGAAATACAGCCGCTGATGCATCAAATGATCCTGTGATGAGGGCTACGATTGTTCCAGCATACTTGGGAAACGCATTCGCCATGTGGAACGAAGGGACAAAAATGAAAGTGCCACCCAATGCGAGGAAGAAGTTACCGATCAGGTAGCCATCGAACTCTGGGATAGCAAATGCATAGGACATGATGATACTGCCAGTGGCTAGAAAGATGCTGCCAAAAATGCCGCAGACACGAGGACCATAACGATCCAAGATGGCACCAACAGGCAATGCCGAGACATTGGTGGTGATGGAGGCCAAGGTGAAGAAGAAGTTTAATCTGGGACAATTGTCAATCCAAGGAGGCTAAGAGTCGTGTAAATGGTTGCTTACCTGATATCTTGTTCGAGACAGACCTCCACATCTTGTTGCAGTTCGTCATCTGTGCACAGCTCTTGATAAACATTTTCTGAGATCAAAACGGGCTTGATAGCGGCGAAACCAAAGACGATTCCTGAAGCAAGCCAGCAGGCAAGAACTGTGATCACGACTTGGACTGAAACTTGTCAGCAGGCTGATCATTGTGGCGGTCAAGAATGTTTCTCACTTGCTCGTCGTACTGTCGAGACTTTGTAGGCAGCAAGATGATCTGCTTGGTCTTCGACCTGGGTAGGGGGAAAGGCATCGTAGCTCAAGACACGATGAACGCTTTTGGTCGGCACCGCATCGACTGATGGCTCCACGCGCTCTACTCCTGCAATTGAAGTAAGATGCTGCGCCAAAGACATAATTCAGAGAAAACCCGCACTCTGAATGTGCTCCGACGGTCGGAATGGGTCTTCGTTAGCGATGTTGAATTCGCTGCAAATGTTTCAGTCGGAAGGTGTTTGATTTGGGAGGATTGGATGAAGAAACTGACCTGACTCAATTCCTGTTCTCTTTGCCACAATGCCTTTCCCATCATGGATAAATTTTCCGTGCACGAGATTACCTGCATTTCTTTCTGGAAGATCTCCGGCTCCACTTCATCGACCGCGTTTGTCTCAAATACCCTGCTTGTGGCAATTTCATGTGGTAATAAAAGCTAGGCCCCAGCTAAGTCGCCTTTAGATGACCCACGTCATTACTCGTAGTGTGCCGACTTGGAAACCTAAGCACCTCTGGAAAGATCAACCGGAATCGATGCAATTGCAATTCCGAACACCACATTGACGCCGACCGTCTATGTAGCACACGAAATCATTCATTTCCATGTCGAATCCCGATCGAGATGCTGAGGAGGAGCGGACACGAGAGACGGTCTCGCGGTTCCTCGACCCCGCATACACCAGCCACCTTGAAGGCGCAGAACCAGACGAACCCCCGCAGAGCTCGAATACGACGCAGAGCTCCGATCGAGAAGGACGAGAACATGAGAGCTCACTGAAGCTGCAGGGAGGGGACATACACCGGGATTTGTACAAGCTTGGAGCGCGAGCAAGCCCAAGTCCTATTCAGAGAGCGCAAACATTTTCTCATCCACCACCATCTGGTCCCACCTTGGGGAGAGACTCTGCCGCAGAACAGAGACAACCTGGTGGATTCCGGAGGCAGTTTGTCCAACAACAGCGGTCTCAGAGTTTCACAGAGATACCCCGGAGCTTTGTGAGCTTCCTAGAACTTTATGGTTCCGTTACATATTTCCTGGCACAAGACGACGATTCCGACAACGCAATTGAGGACGAAGAGGATGCCGAAGAACGACGCATATTGTCGGCAGAGGGACAAGATGGCGAGAGACGACCTCTGCTCGGTAGGAGGAAGACTTCTCGAGCTGCGAACAAGCCCGGAGATGCCACTCTCACAAAGACATTCTTCCTTCTGCTCAAGTCGTTTGTCGGAACTGGAGTACTGTTCCTACCAAAGGCATTCAAGAATGGCGGTTTGTTATTTTCGTCAATAACTTTAGTGACTGTGTCTCTGGTTTCATGTCTGGCCTTTCATCTTCTGTTGCAGTGTCGCACACGGTATGGTGGAGGGTATGGTGAAATTGCTGAAGCTATAGGCGGCAAGAGAATGAGGTCTATCACTTTGTCCTCTATTGCTCTCTCCCAATTAGGCTTTGTATGTGCTGGTATCATCTTCGCTGCCGAGAACATCTACTCTTTCCTGGAAGCTGTCACCAAAGGTACATCGCCAATCTCGATCACAGCCCTCATTGGCTTTCAACTTCTGGTCCTCATTCCTTTAGCTTTCATTCGCAACATCTCGAAGCTTGGTGGCGCTGCTTTACTAGCAGATGTGTTCATTCTACTCGGGCTGGGATACATTTACTTTTTTGACATTTCTACGATTGCCAAAGAAGGTATCAATGACACCGTTCATTTATTCAACCCACGAGATTTTACCTTGACCATCGGATCGGCCATTTTCACATTCGAAGGCATCGGCTTGATCTTACCCATCCAACAGTCTATGAAACAGCCAGAGAAATTTGAGCGTCTGCTGTTCATAGTCATGATCCTCATCACCATCATTTTCGCATCTGTCGGCATCCTCAGCTACTCAACCTTTGGCGACAAAACAACGGTTGAGATTATCAGCAATCTCCCACAAGACTCCAAGATTGTGAACACCGTCCAATTCCTCTACTCTCTGGCCGTCCTAGCCGGAGACCCTGTCCAATTGTTCCCAGCAATGAGGATTGTGGAAGATTCGCTGTTCGGCCACCGTTCCGGGAAGCGCGATCCAAGAACGAAATGGAAGAAAAATGTCTTCAGAGCATGTATTGTTTGTGCATGTGGGGTTGTATCCGCTTTAGGAGCCGCTGATCTTGACAAGTTTGTTGCGTTGATTGGTTCCTTTGCATGTGTACCATTAGTGTACATCTATCCTGCATATTTGCATCTGAAAGGGGTTGCGGAAAACAAATATGTCAAGCTTGGAGATATAGCTTTGATGACTGTGGGACTTGTTGCTATGGTTTATACTACGGCCGTAACCATCACTCGTTGGTCTGGGTCGTAGGCGTTTGGCTGCTCATAGCATTGGGTTGGATGACATGCAAAAGTTGGCCCCTCAAAATCTTTGTATTATACACGAACGAAACAATATGAAACTTTGTTGATATCGCACACCTGCTTCTACCTCTACCCAGTGAGAACTTAGCGTCGTCTAAGTCGACGAATGAGATTTACGAGATTTCTGTGGCTGCCTGGCTGCGCCTCATTACAAAGTCTACAGTACAAGTATACACGTAAAAATCGGCCCCAAACTCATAATATATTACAAGTAATCTCGTTCGGGGTTTCTTCCTAGGTCCTTGTGCACACGTATGATAACTACTTGCCTCGATCTAGACTGCCATCCCCAAGTCGAGCAACGCACAACATGACCCCCGAAGCCCCTCTCACCAAACTCCCCGACACCTTTGAGTTTCCACCGCGGTACTCAAGGACGGACGTCCTTTCACACGAAACAGTAGCAACGTCTACAGGCAACACTGAAAGAGTGAAGCACTCACGTGATGAAACAGAAACTCTCAAAAGCGAGAGGTTGAGTTCGGTCGTCGAGAAAACTGCTGAGGAGAAAGGACGGCTGTCAAAGAAAAGACTGGCTGAATTTAATGATAGCGAGAAGGTTCAATATGAAGAGGGGGAAAGACCTGGAACAGCGGAAGCTCTGGCACGTGTAACAGTTATTGGGATGTTGGTGGAGGCTGTCGTGGGCACGGCGCTACAAGTCGTGGGATTGTGGATCTGAAGAGGATTAAAGAGAGGTTGGGAAGTATTTGGTCGAAGGATGAGAAAGCTGGAGGCTCCATTACCTATGAGATGCGAGTGTATGGCACGTGAGATGGGAAACTGGAGGAACGGGTATAAGGATACGATAGGGTAAGATAGGTACGAGGACGGCGTTTCTAGATTCTGGAGGTGACAAATTACACTGTTGTATTTACTGTATAGGCTCCGAAGCCTGAGACGAAGACAAGTTGCGGGTACCTTGATAGCTGGCTTCTGATCCAGAATCCGGATCGGTACTCGGCCTTGACCACTATCAATATTCTTTCCTTCTCACCCATCCCAAAATAGCTAAAACAATCGTACCTGCATCCGAGACATACCCACTACTCAATCACACGCCCGCAAGCTTCGAAACTCAAATACCACCTGCAGCCGTGCCCCATATCTCCAACTCGCTTACTAGTCTCGCGTCCCCTATTTGAAATACCGCTTTTGGTCTAAGCCCTTTCCAGCCTAGACTGCGGGCTCTAACGGCGATAAAGTCGATCACTGACGTTAAGCTCTATCGCGGGGTCTGTTGCATAAATAAGAACCCCTCCATCCTCTCTTTTTCCTTCGACAACAGCAACAATCAATCAATCCATTCAATTCAATTCATTACCACACAAATCAATCAAAATGGTCGCATCAGGAGACAGCATTCCCAGCGTGGATCTCTTCGAGAAGGAGCCCGGTAACAAGGTGAACCTCGCACAAGAATTCGGCTCCGGAAACGGACTTATCATCGGGGTTCCCGCTGCGTTTAGTACGTCACAATCTCATTCCATTGAATAACCTCGGTGGACAATACTGATAGTTTGAAGGCCCTACTTGCTCTGATTCGCATATCCCGGGGTACATTGAGCATGCCAAGACCAAGGGCGCAGGAAAGGTGTTCGTTGTCGCTGTGAACGATGCTTTTGTGTACGACTCCCTTTTATCTCTACCTTCCAACCATTCCAATCGATTGTTGGCTTTTGCTGACTTCAATAATCACAGCATGAATGCATGGGGCAAGCAACTCGATAAAGAAGGTGCCTCTGGTATCCGTTTCCTCGCCGATCCCTCGGGCGCGTTCACTCGCGCCCTTGATATGGAGTTCGAGTCTGCGGGCCTGCTTGGGAATAACAGGAGCAAGCGATATGCTATTGTGGTTGAGGGGGGCAAGATTAAGAGTGTGCATGCTGAGCCAGATGCTGTTGGGCTGAGTGTTTCGGCGGCTGATAAGGTTCTTGGTTAAGTGATGGGCTTGGGATATAGAATTTAGAGAGGGATATAGAATAATGGAATCTTGGATACATTCATGGATGGCATCACGGTCTTTCATGTAGAGAATCGGTGCCAGGTTATCAATTTCCTAAAGTCGTTAGTACCTCTTCGACTTGGCGGTGCGATAGTTTCCTATCTTCTTCAATCTCGACCATGCCTAGAATTTTCCTCAATCTTCCCAATGCCTTTCGACTTTTCAAACCTTTTTCGTGAGCGACTGCTCATCTATCACTACTGTGTTTCTGTACGATCTCGGAGTTCCATCCGTTATGATATATCATAACTCAAGCTGGACAACAAAGTACATACCTAGTCTTACCCCTTTTCAGGCTCGGTAAAAAACAGTCACATGACTCATCCTTTACCCCCCATTCTTGGCTATTCTATCAGCTTCGCTGTAGATAAGGCTCACTGGGTTGTTTGTCGGCTTCGGCCGAGGTCTGTGAAGAATATCTCATATTTATGAGCTACTTTCAAAATTGAAGCACCGCGGGGTTCGTAGCTCAAATAAAACCACAATACCACGGAAAGTTTCAACCTCCACCTTAGATTCTGGGATCATCAAAGCCAATATGGCATCAACCACCACATCAACATTAACAGCTTCAGCTGAAACTTCAGATAACACAACTCTCCTCAAGCTCAGCTCAGCCGAGGGCCCCGTTTACCGCCACATCAAGAACATCCCCCTCCGCGACGCACGACCCGATGAAATCCCCATCATCGACTTATCCACCATCTCCTCTCCCTCACTCTCCTCTCGACAGTCAATCGCCACCCAAATCCACCAGGCCGCAACCCACAACGGATTCTTCTACGTCAAGAACCACGGCATCGCCTCATCCACCATCGAAAATGCATATTCCTCTGCGCTCGAATTCTTCAGGCAATCAGAAGACATCAAACAGAAAGTTGACGCTACAAATTCAAAATCTATGAATGGATGGAAAGCACCTAAGACCCAACGAATCAATGCTTCGGAGAGTATCGATGTCAGAGAGACGTTTTCGTTTCGGTATAATCCAGTCTACGACCCCGAAGTACCCGATGAGATACCAGAGAACGTCAAAAACACAGTAACAATCGACGACTTTTGCTGGGATCAAACATATAATCTTCCTCATTTCAAAGACCACAGTCTTGATTACTGGCGCGAGACAGTCAAATTGGCAAGAACCCTGACCAGGATCTTTGCTCTGGCGCTTTCGCTGCCGGAGGAGTATTTTGATGCTAAAATCAAGTATCCAGATGCTGGTGTGGCGATCAATTACTATCCCCCCATGCCCGCTTCCTCTGAGCAAGCAGGGGAGAATAGTATTGGTTCACACACTGATTTCCAACTGTTCACTATTCTGTGGCAAGATAACAACGGCGGTCTCCAAGTCTTGAACCGGGACGGAGAATGGATTAATGCTGCTCCGATTGAAGGCACGTTCGTGGTCAATATCGGGGATTATCTGCAGAGGATTACGAATGATCGGTATATCAGTACGGTGCATCGAGCGCGGAATCTGAGTGGGAAGGAGAGGATTTCTATGCCGTTGTTTTTTGGGTTTAATTTGGATGAGATGTGTGGGTTGTTGGAGATTTGTGTGGATGAGGAGCATCCGGCGAGGTATGAGGCGATTTCGTGTAGGGATTGGGTGCAGAAGAGGGTTAAGGCTATGCATACTGTTTGATAAAGCTTCAATCATAATCTGCTACTTTGTCCAATGGCTGTAAGTATGATTCCGAGCAATTTCGAAGCTCTTTCAAGACTTCAGAGCTACCGAGACATCCACCTTCTTCTCAGCCACTTCTTCCGTACTCTCCGACTCCACAACCTCACCGTCTTCAATTTCCTTCTTCGGCGCCCTCAACTCAAAATACCTAACCACAAAAACCCACCCACACATCCCAACAATAAACGCCAAGCTAGCCGGAAACCCCTTCAAATACCTCGGCGCATCCGTAACCGGATACAAAAACTGCTGAATAACCGTCGTCAACGCCGCTCCACAGCTATTCATGATAGCAATAGTCAAAGCTCTGAGTTGTCTATCGTTAGAACAAAGGATATTGGCCCATGCCATGTAGATGGGTGACAGAGGACCATCTGTGCCGGCGAACATGTAGGCGACTATTTTGAGACCAAGGGGAATGTCCCAGGCGATTAGACAAATGGTGCCGAAGAGGAGGAGGATTAGGTTGAGCATGACTACAACCATGCGTCGGCCGGTGGCGTCCACGTAGATGTTTGCTAGGAGGATCATGACGATGTTCCATCCGTTGATGGCGGTGGGGATATTGTTTACTTGGTAGAGGGACCAGGTGTGTTGCTTGTCGGATTTGAGCCAGAGTTGCATCTGGAGACATTATTTCGGGTTTAAACATGAGGGAGGGAAAAGTGACATACCACTGTATTTGCAACCTTGCCGACTGTCGTGTTCCAAAACATCCAGAGAATGGTTAACACATAAAGCTGCCAAGTCTTCACAACTCTCGAAAACATATTCCAAGAGAACTCCCCTCTCGGCTCCCGACCATCTTCAACCAACCTCTCTTTCGCTCTCTTCTTATCTTCTTCTGTGAAGTAAAACGCCGTCGTCGCCTCTGGCGTATCAGGAAAGAATATGAATCCATAGATACCGACCAAAACCGTAATGCATCCATCAACAATAAACACCCACCTCCAAGCCGCGATCCCATGTTTCCCGTTGAGTCCAGCTAAGACGGCACTTTGCAGATATCCGCTAATCATTGTCCCAACATATGCGGCACACGAGAAGATAGCTGTTCGTTTCCCAAGCTCGTTTCGTTTATACCACGATCCAAGCACATACTGGATCCCAACAAACGAGCTCCCCTCCAGAAACCCCACGAAGAAACGGATAGGGTACAACTACTCAAATCAGCCACCCACCAACTCCCGAAAGACGCCCAACGTACCTGCGTATAACTCTCCACCCTATAAGTAAAAATCGTCAAAATCGCCCACAACAACTCACACCCCGGCAGCAAAATCCTCGGCGGCACCCAAGTTAGGAGTAAATTACTCGGAATCCCACCCAATATCGTGCCAACCTGGAAACAGGTAACAGCAAGATTATACTGGGTGCCGTACATTTTCAGATCTTCTTTCATGCCAGACACATACGCGTTGCTGAGATTCGCTTGGTCGAGCCATTTGGTGAAATAGGCCAGGCAGCCGAACGTTAGGATGAAGAAGTCGATTTTAAAAAGCAGTTTCTTTTCGGAGGGGGGGGTGCCGCGGGGTACCAGATGAAGAAGGGGGGTGGGGAGGGGCCGTAGGAGGAGGCGAAGAGGATTGTCAAGATGCCCATTTTGGAGGGTTGGGAGGAAGAAGATGAGTTGAGGAGAGGATGCCAAGGAATTTGGAGGGATGGGACATGGTGAGGAGAGCTTTATGAGGGATGGGTATCGGTGTTGCCCGTGATATGGGGAAGAAGGTTTGGGTGTTTGTTATCTTGCCGGCGATGTATCCCTATCGATGGAGCTTCCCCGCGGCGGGAGTGTAGATCTATCGGCTCTTGGCATCGCTGGAGATCAGTAGGACGTTACATTTGAGCTGTTGCATGGATAGATTGGCAAAAGTGGGTGTTCGGCCGAGTGTTGTACATATCTTCGCGTTGAGAAGACAAAATTTTGGAAAGGACGACAAACCCCACTCTTGAAGCTACACACCTGATCAACAGCAAACATCGTGATAGCTTCATTCTGACATTCTGAACCCGACTTGAGAAATTATCTCACAAGAGAACCAACAACAAGATTGATTCATACTCAATTCTTCAAAACAATGGCAGACATACTCACTTCCCCACCACCCCCAGAAAACAAAGTCTACTTCCACTCCGGCTCAACACCCACCTACCGCCTTGTAACCCACACCTCAGCCCCCATAACAGCCATCCCAACCCTCGACATCTCTCAAATATCCTCTCCCGACCCCTCAATCCGGCTCTCCCTCGCCAAAGAACTGGTTTCTGCATGCAGTAGTTGCGGATTCTTCTACCTCACCGGTCACTCCCTATCTCCCCAGCTCCAAACCAAGACATTCGATGTGATGAAAAGATTTTTCGACCTGAGTATAGAAGAAAAGATGGATGTGCATGTACAAAAGAATCCCGCTATACGGGGCTACGAACCACGGGGCGAGACGAAATTAGATCCTCGAACCTCTGGAGGTTTGTCTCTCCCCCTTCCTCTCCAACTAGAACTAAAAAAAACATCCCCAGACATCAAAGAATCCTTCACCCTAGGCGACTGCCCCCTCGAACCCGAACAATCCTACCATCTCAAAACCGGCCACCCACCACCCCCCTCTCTCACAAGACCGCAAAACATCTGGCCGTCCAGCGTGCCCTGGTTCCGAGCCGGAATATACGAGTACTACAACGCCATCCTGCCCATCGCTATGCAGTTGGTGCGTTTACTCGCGCTTGGGATGGGCGTCGATGAGGAGGGGTTCGTGAGGGAGTTTTTTGAGTTCCCGATTACGGGGATGAGGCCGTTGCATTATCCGCCGGTGGAGGGGGAGGGAGATGGGGAGGGGAATGTGGGGTTGGGTGCTCATTCTGATTTTTCTTGTAAGTGTTATGGGAATGATGATGGGAAGAGAAAGGGAAGCTGATTAGTGGGTTAGATCTAACACTAGTGCTTCAAACACCATCTCTTTCAGCCCTGGAAGTCCTGACTCCGACAGGACAGTGGATATCTGTGCCAGCGCTGCCGAACACGCTGGTATGTAACGTGGGCCAGTACCTGGAGAGGCAAAGCAATGGGCGGTTTCTGGCGGCTGTGCATAGGGTGAGGAATAAGAGTGGAGAGGAGAGGTACTCGTTGCCTTTTTTCTTGACGATGGATCATGATGCTGATGTGGAGATTTTGGTGAAGGACGGCGAGGAGAGGAAGTTTGAGGATTTTAATGTGGGGGATTTGTATATTAGGAGGGTGTTGGCGGCGAGGGGGAAGCATCCTACTAGTATTAAGTATAGGGATGTGCTAGAGAGTGAGTGGAAGTATGATCTTTTGTTGGGATGAGGGTTTCGGTGGGCTAGATGGCCTTTTCTCAAGCTTTTTAACGTGCTACCTTGTGATGGTTCTTACCTCTGTGAAGTCTGGGATATGGCACTTGCCACGAAACTTATCTGGAAAATGCGGTACAGGCTCCAAAATGTAGTGGTATCATCTTCATTAACTGTCCGAACACCCAATCAGTAATCCATCTTTAACCACAATCACCTCTGCTTATTCCTCCACATGAACCTCAATCCCAGAAAAGCCACAATCCTATACGCCGTCCCAATCGCCAACATCATCAACAAATCATCACCAAACATATTCAACAAGTACCCCGCCGTCTGCTTCGCCATATCAATCTGGTACAGGTATCTCAACGGACTGATATTCTCGGTAAAATACGCTTCCGCTAACCATGTCCCGGGACTCGCTCTCCAGATCCAAACGATGTGCCAACTACGGACCTTCTTAAGAGTTGGAGACATGCCGTTCAGAACACCGACGATGAGCGACATCATGACCGCGAGCAAAGGTCCGTCTTCGCGGCGTGTAACCATGGAAATAATGGATGCAAGGCCGTAGATACAGTAGAAGTATAGCAGATTTGCGATGAAAGCTGATAGGTATGGGATCCGAGGGGTGGAAAGGAGCATGAACATAGTCGTGAAGTGGAAATTTGCCAATACCATTCTCGGGATCGTCGAGACGACTTTGCCAATATAGTATGCAAAGCGGTTATGTCCAGCCGCAGCTTCTCGCCAGTAAACTAGTTTCTCTTCGCCGAAAATCTTGACTCCTGGGGCAGACGCGGTAAGACCGATAGCTAGACCGACGAGGAGGGCCATTTGGGGGACGGAGCTGTAGTCGATAGAGACTGAAAGGAGATCGTAGGGTGAATTGAAGATACCGCGGAAGTTCTGACCCTTTTGATTCAATTCTGCGAGACCGATCAAGAACCCAGCCATTGCACCAACACCCAGCTCGAAGTAGAAGGACGATTTCATGCGGTATTGCTGGACCAAGGAACGCTGGAAGCAGAAATAAATCTGCTTGAACCAGGGTGCTCCACGGGCTTTGACAGTAGCTGAGAGGGCGTTGTTTTCGGCCATAGAGATGGTAGCTGTTTTGGCGAAATTTTCGTTGGCAGATCCGTCTTGTTGCTTTGAGGCCCAGTAGTCGATTAGGTATTGGACACTTGCATCTCCTTTCGGCTTGTAGTGTCGTCCTTCACCTGCAATGATATCACCCATGACATCTGCCGGGTTGGTATGATCAGGAAAGTCGAAACCTAGACCTTGGAAATGAGGTTGAATGCCTGTCTCCGGTCCGCAGTAAATCATTCTTCCTTGACCAAGTAGAACAAGACTGTCTAGAGATTCGAAGATTTCCTGTCGTGGTTGATGGATAATTGTCACAATGGTCATTCCTAGACGAGACAGAGCTTTGAGAGTAGACATAATCGAAGCGGCAGCTGTTGCATCGAGCCCAGATGTAGGTTCGTCGAGGAAGACTGCCATGGGAGCTGCTGCTAATTCCATGCCAATACTCACTCGCTTCCTTTGTCCTCCCGAAATGACTGGCGCTGCGGTACTTCCTACTAGCGAGTCTTTGACGTGGCTGAGTTGCAAACACGAGATGAGGATGTCAACATGATGCTGGATTTCGGAATCTGACCAGTTGGATGGTAGTCGAATTCGAGCTGAATGTAAGATATTTTCTCGGACGGTCAATTCGGGAAGAACAATATCATCTTGTGGGACATAACCAATGATTTTCTTATACCTGGATAATTGTTAGCTAGGGAAACAGAAAGACTGTCAGAAGTCCAAACTTACTTCGCAATCTTGCCAGCTACACCATTGACTTTGGTGACACCTCCAGTATGGGCTTGCTTTCCCATGAGAACATTGACGAAAGTAGATTTTCCAGCACCAGAGGCACCCATAACTCCCCAAAGAGATCCAGCATGAATGGTACCCGAGACTTGGTCGAGGATCTTTTTGTTGCTCTTTGGAGGCTTGAAGCCCAAGTCTTGAAACTCGAAACTCAATCCGAACTTCGTAGCACCCAAACATTTAGACAGCGATTGAACGAAGAGATGCAGATCCGTCTTCTGTCCACCATCATCCTTATTCAATTCCTCATGCAACACGAAGTCTGCTTCCAACTCGCCAATTTGCTCGAAACCTGTCTTGGCGCGCCGTGGACCCATAATCCTAGGTTCCATCTGAAAATCATTCTCCACATCTTCCTGAAATCCAGGATGTCCCCGCTCATCGATTTCTTGATAATCTCTATTTCGAAATCTGCCTGCACCTTTGGCCATGAACGCTGATCTTCTCGACTCTCTTTTCTGGTGGAAGTTGCTCTTCTTATATCTACTTCGAAGCTTCTCCATGACTGTGGCTGTGATAAGGATGATGTCGACGAGAAGCAGGATACCCAGTGGGAGGAAATTCATATCTCGTTGAGACCCAGCTGGGCACCTCGAGCCAACTGTGCATTTGATCGGACTTGCAACACCGTGGGGGCAGTAGCTGCCGGAGGGGCATTGTATTTTTTGTGTTCCCCCATTCGGACAATAATATCCTGGATCGCAGAGGACGGGCTCGAATAGGCCTTGTGGTGGACATGGAGTTCCAGATAATCTCAAGTCTTGACAGGAGGGCATCGGTGGACAGTACTGTGGGAGGTGTTGCGCGCTATTGTTTGCACCTGGACACAATGGTCAATTGTACCCTCTCAAAGCAGATATTTAACTTACAGTAGAAACCCTCCAAACAGCCCACTTGGCTCCAGGAAGTGGCATTTTGTATGGTGATTGGTACTCCACCAGGTATCACACATACTTGCGTCTCATTCCCCGCCTGAGCACCCAAAGTAGCATTCTGAGAAGTCATCCTCACTTTCCTTCACCTTGACGTCGCGACAACAATAGCAGGACAACCAAAAAAAAAGTTGAACGCGCCAAGTACAGACGTCAACTTGCCTATATAACCGTGCCATCTCACCTTACATATCTTTAATTCCACAGACGCGGGTCCCAGGGCATCGCAGTACTTCGCCGCACAGCGATACAGGCTGTACGTGAAGAACTTACATGGCTCTACTTAATTACCGAACGCGAAATGCATTTGGCTAGACTCTGCACATCCCGGCTCCCCTGAAGGAAAAACCTCCTACCGAGAGTGAAAATAGGGTATCGAGGGTGTGTCGACCCAACTTGACAAGATAACGTTGCTACGCCGCATGCGCAAATGGCATTGCCCTATGCACATCAGAAATGAAAAGCCTGATAATATTATTTGTAACCGGATGCAGAGCCTTGGAGCTGAAAAGAATGCTGGCAGCGATTGTGAGATGCTGGGCAGATAGGGCTTACTGTACGTGAAAGTGGATTGAAGTTGATGTTACAGTAATGTCGAGTGAGATTTGGATTGACCTTGGCGGTGGCTTTTAGGTGGCTTTCGGGGGCGTGATGGTGGATTTAAGTGGGATCCCGTCGCCTAAGTTTCAGTCCTGGATCGAATCGACGGGTAGCCTATTCGCTGATCGCTAACCTTACGAGCTGGGGAGGATTATTCAGAAGCGACAGACAGGGAAAGTGAAGATGGGGATGTAGAACCACAACCAGAAATAGGTATCTAAGCTTGAAACTTCACTGTGCTTCAATGCGAGACAGCACCTTTCCTGTTAGTATCTACTGTACCTTTTTCATAGACTCCAACATTCGCAACTCTGGAGATTGTCAAGCAGCGAAAGCGGTCCCGGTAACCGTTATGTTAAAATAAAGGGGCTTGTTAGCGTTACCGACGGACCGGGTACCATTGGCTGGGCCGTATGACCGTGAGGCACAGCACTCATGACCCTGATTACTGGTCCAAATGCGAGGCTTTAGGGCTGAAGGCCCCTTGTTCGGGGAGACATGCAAGGGCGCGGCGCTGGAAGGAGTACATAGCACGTCTGAAAGGCGCAGAATGTCCAATTGATCTTGCTATTGATAGGCTCGAATGTTCGCTGCGAGTTGTCGAAATACATAACAGTATGGACCTCATCTAGTCTCGCAAATGGCAATGTATGGAGATGCCGGTCCACCCAAGAAGAACTTGCCAGTCTCAGCATCATGCACTACAGTTGATGCACAAGGCAAGACGCTCCCATTGTCTTCAAGTATCTTTTCGACGTAATAGTCCGCTTCTTGATTCTCCAGATGCCCTTTTCGTCTAATGCCTTCGTATCCTTTCCCGCCCCGTCTGATCCTCAGGACTGTTGTGGGAGGGTGACTTCCAAATGGATTCTTGCCGCTTCTGACGAATCCCAATACTTTAGGAAACCCAGATGCGAAGATATCTCCATTCTTATCGACTGACAAGTTATCCAGTGGCATATCAACTTTGATCTGGTTGACTGGTGTTAACATGTGATCTTCCCCCAGAGAGAAGACATCGATGAAACTGTCGAGGGTGTTTGGCACATAGATGAGTCCATCGCGACCTTTTGCCAATCCATTTGGAAAGTTGAACCCAGAATCCCATGCGATGTTGCAACGATTGCGATCGCAGTAACCGACAGAGCCTCCTCCTAGGACACGTTCCAATTGACGTCGCCAGCCCACCTTGTCTGTATGGTCATTGGTAAACACGAATGCATGGTCACTGACCCAAGCTATGTTATTGGGAGTCTTGATAACAGGATTCGCATACGTTCGCACGTGCTTCATGGTTGAAGTTCCAGCTTTGGTGATGAACTGCTCAATTGTCGAATTCGCGCCAACGACTGAAGCATCGAGCGGCTCTCCAGTGATGGGATCAAGGGGAGGACGGACATTGACGAGCAAGATGCGAAGCGTGTCGGTATTTTTGTCTGCAAGAATATCAAGGCCGAGGAGATTCAATGTTCCGTCGCCATTGATGCCAACGAAGTTCTCAGCAGAGAGCCACTGGAGCCTGGATGAGACCGGTCCAGTGCCCCGAGTATCCAGAACAGCAATACGATCATTCATGCCTCGTCCAGAAGCATTGAGATGATCGATACTGGCTCAATTAGTTACGAAGGTCCAAAGGCCCCAGAAAACATACGCTGGATTCCACTCCACCCGACTTTGAGCACTGGTGCAAGCAAGATACAGGAAGCCTGTCTTCTCATGCAACCACATATCTTCGCATGCCTCGAGACCAAGATCATCCACCCTCTGACACTGAACATGATTAAAATCTTTGATTGACATGACATGGCGTCGGACACCCAGAAGGTCAAAAATGATGCGCTTCAAAAGCAGTTGGTACAGAACAGCCAAGCAAACAACACCAACAATAGCGACCTTGGAGATCAAGTTGACCATCGTGAACGTAAAACCGCAGAAGGAGGTATTCCGAGATAATGGAGAAGAATATATCCCCAGAGAACTTGCGAGGAGATTCTTTCTATCTTTGGTGTAGAAAAAGAAGGGAAGAAATATAAAATCAGATAAGGTGCAACATTGTGCCTAGCGTCGGAGCCCCAAGCCAGGAGAGGAAGCGGGGTCCATGAAACAGCATATGCCAACGGGAGGAATTCAAATGCAGACAATAGAATAAAGCAGATTTTCCAGAAACAAAAAATTTCACTTCTTTAATTCTGAACAAATAGAGTTATATCTCTCGTCAGAAAACTTATAGCTTCTTGGATGAATTGAATCTCTCAACAGTGGTTGACACTACTCTCTACGCACGGACCAAAAACACCAAAATCATGAAGACAACAAAAATAATAATACATTATAGTAACTCTACAATCTAC
>NW_017263587.1:348579-496678 GCF_001500285.1 Mollisia scopiformis
CCGCATTGCGTCAAAATATCGACACTTCCTTGTAGTCGTAGCTTCTTTATTGGCAAGGGGTTCGGGGGACGGAGTCTTGAAGGGATTGGATCGCGTTGGTGGTGCCATTCTGTTAAGTGATGTGTATTGTTGATATTATTGTTGATCGCGAAAATTTAATTTCGGTGTTTTTGGTCCGTGCGTAGAGAGTAGTGTCAACCACTGTTGCTCTGAGCCTGGCTGCTTATATAATCGTGGAGAAAATGACGGCAAGTGGGCCGAGCTTCTCCTCGCTCTCCATTACCCCGGTTGAAAACGAAGATCAACACTTCACTTCCACGGCATTGTTCCCGCGCACTATGTACATAGCTCAATTGAAATCTTCTTCTTAACATTTCCCTCCCGTATCTCTTTCATATACCGTTCTTCTATCTGTATCTCTCCAGGTATCTTTCTTCAAACCATTGACTACGCCACAGGAACGAGTATTGAGCAATCCACTCTTGAACTGCTTCGCAATGGCACGCGTTATCTCCGTCCAGGAAATCTCCAAGCACAATATACCCGAAGACCTATGGATAGTGGTTGACGATACTGTCTACGACCTGACAGAATTTGCCCCAGAGCATCCAGGAGGCGCTGGTAGTGAGTCTTCCATACCGCATTGTGCTCTCAATCCAGCACATATCTAACATTCAATAGTAATACATCGATACGCCGGACGAGACGCCACCGCTTCTTACAACGAAATCCACGCCCCTTCCCTCATTAAAAACACTTTACATCCCTCGAAGATTCTTGGAACACTCGATCCCTCCTCCATAACAGAAGAATGGGCGAAACCTCCCCCAACAGTCTCGAAGTCCTTCTCTCCAGACGCGAAACCACCTCTCGATACCTTCATAAACACACACGATTTCGTATCTGCCGCGCGACAGACCCTTACTCCGAAAACATGGGCTTTCTATTCTAGCGCCGCCACGGATCTGAATACGAAAGCAAGGAACACTTCCGCATACGCAGATATTGGCTTGCGGCCAAGGGTTTTGATAAATGTGAAGGACGTAGATACCTCGACAAGCATGCTGGGGCAGAAAATGAATGTGCCGATATTCTGCGCGCCTGCTGCTATGGCGAAGATGGTTCATCTTGATGGCGAGAAAGAACTAGCAAGGGGATGTCGCGCGAAAGGGATACCGCAGTGCGTTTCTACAAATGCTTCGTTCCCAATAAACGAGATTTTTGAGTCCGTTAGTGAGAAAGGGTTGTACGGAGCTGAGGAAGGAGAGATGCCGTTCTTCTTCCAGCTGTATGTCGATAAGCAGAGGGAGAAAAGTGAGAAACTTCTACAGCAGGTGGAGAAGTTAGGTGTTAAGGCTGTGTTCGTCACAGTTGATGCTCCTGTGCCTGGGAAACGAGAGGCAGACGAGAGAGTGAAAGCAGATGAAAGCTTGAGTACACCCATGAGCGGAGCAAAAGCGAAGAACGATGCGAAAGGAGGTGCTTTGGGGAGAATTATGGGCTCATATATCGACGCTTCACTATCCTGGTCCGATATCTCTTGGCTACGAAAGTCGACAAAGTTACCAATTGTCTTAAAGGGAGTTCAGACAAACATGGATGTGAAGAAAGCAGCGGATCTAGGAATAGAAGGAATCCTGTTGAGCAACCACGGCGGCAGAAGTTTAGACACCGCTCCACCACCAATATTGCTCTTACTAGAACTACAAAAGAACTGTCCCGAAGTCTTCGATAAAATGGAGATCTTCGTAGATGGCGGGGTAATGCGGGGTACCGACATTTTCAAAGCCTTATGTCTCGGGGCAAAGAGTGTTGGTATCGGTAGAGGTTTTCTGTACGCCCTCAACTACGGTCAAGAGGGCGTGGAGAAGTTTATCGAGAGTAAGTCGAGTTGATCTAGCTTCACGACGTGATACTAATGAGAACAGTTTTGAAAGATGAGCTTGAGACGACGATGCGGATGATAGGTATCACGGATTTAAGTCAGGTTCATCCTGGGATGTTGAATACGGGCGCGGTAGATCATCTCATTCCGAGCGGAGAGGAGCATCCTTATGCCAAGTGGAGACCGAGGTCGAAGATATGAAGAACATATAGAGTTAATATAGATTTTAATTGCTATTCCGTTTGTGAAAATGTTTCATCACCAGTACTCCAATGTCGCTTGTAGCTGCCTGCCTAGAAACAATTCAACTATTAGATGTTGAGGAAGTTTCCTAATTGCCATCTGGTCAGATACCAATATCTTAGATCCTAGCACTCGCGAACATGATGCAGGGTAGTCTCCGAGCAGGGAAATTTATGACAAGCTGACAGATGCTTGCACCCATTTAAGCCAGATAGCTCAAGGACGTTGTTGAAGATACCGATCAATATTTAACCGAGTAGTTGGATTCATTAATCCCGATTGTCAGCTTTACATGTGCGCTCTATTTACTCCTGATATGTTGGCGAGCCCCTATAAGCGAAATCTTCACCTCAAGTCTCTGCCGAACTACCTATACGACCAGAAGTTCCCAACAACAAGTTTTGTGATTTTGGACGTGTAAACATGCATAAGACCCTACCAGAGCTTCACAGTTTCACAACGAACTTAAAGTAAAAGATCCTCGATCTGCAAAGATCCCTTCCTGTAAGATTTCATTCCCCACATAGTAATCTGATAATCACCTCCCACAATTCTTCGTCGAGCACTTAGTAACCTCATGAATATACCTAATCATCCCCCCCTCCACCCTCACAACATTCGTACTCGACGTCCCATTCGGCTTCACCTTATCAATAAACGGAAAATCGTTAAAGATATCCACGCCCCCCACCTCCTCATCAACCACATACCTGCGATTCGTAATCTTAAACGGCTGCGGGAACTGCGGCATCTTGCACGTATTGGCCGTTGACCCCTTGCCCGCTGTATACGAGCCGCCTTCCAGACGCGCACAAGGAGTGCCGTAGGGGACCTTGACGGTTCCGTCGCCCCAGGAGTCGAGGTACGCGTCTCCGGCGGCTTGGATCACGGCGCGGGTGTCGCGCTTGGATTCGGGGATCGTGGACCAGGTCTCTTGTTTGTTCCAGTAGAGTTGGCCCGTGGCGTTGAAGGCCCAGTCGCCGTCGGTCGTGACGACGGATTGGATGGTGGTGATTTGGTCGGCGGTGAAGAGCATTCGGGTGTGGATTACGTAGGGAGGTTTGTTTGAGGCTGAGACGAGCTCGGTGAAGGTTGCGCATTGAGTGGTGTCGTAGAGGCTGCGGTTGAAGTCGATGGTGATGGCTTGGTTTAGAACGCCGGTCTTGATGTCCATGATTTTGTCGTTCTCTGCGTAGCTGATGTTGTTGGCCACGGCTGGCATAGGACTAGTTGGTAGCCCTGCACCTTGTGCTTTGACTGTTTGGAGAGTTAACTCTATTCAAATTAAAAGTATGGCAGTGTACTCACTATATGCTGCCGCAGCGTCCTGCAGCATTTCTCGAGTACATGCTGCTGAAGCTTGAGCTGCCAGGCCCAGGCAAAACAATACGAACGAAGAGGGAATCATGACTTCTTTTGTGCCATCAGGAATTTTAAAAGTCCAAAAGTATCTCAATTTTCAGCGAGGGCTTCCTCCTTTATGAGTCTTGTTTTTGCCATTTTGAAAGAGGGGCTTTCGAAATCCATCTTGGCTCCTCTCTCTTTGGTCCATATTCTCCGGCCTAAATTATTGCGGTAGTTGAATCATATAGTTATAGTACCATTGCGACTGTTTAGGGCGAGGAATTTCCGGTTGTAGTGCAGGCTAAATTTTGTCGTGGTATTTTTGACGTTGCCGATCCCGGATACGCAACAGGCTGGGACGGTGCCTGAAGCGCTTTTGACAATCTGATTGAGTATCGGTATTGGCAGTCATACATTCATAATATACTTGGCTGTAGGAGATTGGGTAAATCTCAAAGTTAAGAGAGACGTAATTCAGTCACGGGCTCACAGCCATCTTCCAAAAGCTAGGTAAGTACCCTTCTAATCTTTTAATTCAAATACCGCATATCTTTCGCAACTTCTCTTGCTTGTCACTGGCCGATACAATGAGGCGGTTACTGTTTTGTCGATGTCTACTAGCTGAGCGGTCTTCTGCGCTTCTGCATAGTCAATCTTCGAAAGTGCAGTCGTGAAAGTGATCGCATTTCGATCCGAGAAGAAGACGAGGGTTAGAGACTAGCTACTTAGTTGATATGTCGAGTTCTAGGCCAGATTCATATGTGATATGTGAGTTTGTTGGATCTGGAAGTCGAAAGCCAGCATGAACCTTGATGTTACAGCCGAAGAGAATGATCAGTCTAAACGAGTCTGCATACTTTTATGCTCATAGATATAAAATGTCAGTATTTTAGGTAGTGGTCCATAGATTCTGCCCTCATCAAAAGGTTCCGTTTCGGATTTTGGTAGTGATCAAAGTTGGGTTCATTTCCGTATGCTGTGATCTCGCAAAACATCTATTGTATGCGTGACATTGTACCATCACCAAAACGACCCATAATCATCACTGCAAAGGTGTCGAAATACGTAGACTCTCTAGGTCTGCTGGCTAGACCCGCTTATCATGTGACGTTCTAATCTCCTCTGTACAGCTTGCCGCGCCCATGCATCAAAAACGAACTTGCCGCCAACGCCCTCAACATAAACGTATCTCGCCTCTCTTGGAAAGAAGTTCCTGATCAGCTCGTGGAGCTCCAGGGGAGGATGACTGCGAGTCCAGCTGTCAATCGCGCAGATTGGCTTGGGTCGATGAGTGAAGGTTACTTCTCTGTACTTCTTGTAGACCTGGTAGAATCGTTTGCAAGTCAGCCCGAGACATACGGCATTGACATGGTCACGATTCATCTGCTCGAAGATTTTGACCTTGAGTCCTGCGGGAAGCCTCATAATGTAAGTATGCTGGTCGTGGCCTACTAAAAGTCTCAACCGTAAGTATTCAAATTGGATGCAGAAGTCGAGATTTACCAATGATTGTCATGCTACCGAGCACTACCTGACCAGATCCGGTACCGTTGGTGCCTTCTTCTCTCTCCATTGCTTCGTCGAAGTATGTGAGTACTCCGAGATCCCAATAGAGAGACCCGGAACCTGCGATACTTTAGAGGTAAGCAGGAGAAGATTGGTTGAAAAGCTGAGGTCCTCAACGACCAGACATTTCAAGCCTGATCCAAGAGGAAAAGAAAGTGTTTAAATACATGCTTCTTACCAGACACTTTTAGAAGGCTCAAAGATATTGGAAAGGATAGGAATGCCTGAAGAGCTGTGGTAAAGTCTCTGTATCCTCGCATACAAGAAAGGATTGCTTCTAAAAGAGGTGCTGGAGCACTAGCTCACAACAAAGAGACAATCACATGTGTACTCATGTTGGTATTGGCGATTTCCCACAAATTCCTGGAATTCTTTAATCACTATTGGTGCTTAGAAACTCTCAAAAGAAAGCTATCAACAACGATATTATCACTGTGCATTAAAGGAAGCAAAATTCTTAGCTGTGCATTCATTGCTCAACTGATGTGCTTGCGCAAATGGTATCAAATCTTGTTCTTGAAAAGCTATCCTGCTGAAGATGCAAAGATCCCAAAGGATACAAACAATACCAGGATGTTGACGTGGAGGTATCATAAATCCATTTTCTCCTTCTTGTGCACTGCATGTGGTTAGTGAGCTTGCCACTCTTGCTCAGGTGTAATCACCCTGGGCTCACCCTCAGCTCAGTCAAAACTTGTCCGAGTAACTCAAGCAATCCACCTGAGCGCCCTGCGATACCCTGAGCCAAGATACGGAATATAAAATCTCGTTCCCTTAATGCTCCGGCTCGTCTTCTCCTTGCGCAACAGTATGATCAACAGCCCACTTCCGGATACTCTCGTAGTTCCTGCACACACGGGGCGTGGAATAGTCTGGCCATGGATCGCCATCATTGAAAGGGAAGCGGAATGCAAAAATATTGACGTCGCCCTGGCACATAACGAATTGTCGTAGGGCATCGATACAATGGTCCAGGTGGCCTGTCAGGTCGTGCACTGGTGCTGCTGTGTCGCCTCCAAGAGGTGCGTAGTGCGACTTGTAATGAGACTGTCGTAACAAATCCAAGCAATGTAGCTGGTGGAAGACTTCTATGGCTACACGGAAGCCTCGTTTCCCTGTCGCTGGGTCGGTGATCTCTAAGGCACCGTTCGGGTCAAGGTTCATCTTGATCATCTCCTCCCGGGATACCATCGTGTCGCCGACTTGGGTTGGTGATTAGCATGAGCAGGTATGAAGTGAAGCCTTCGGCAGGATCGGACATACTGCTATTGGTGATGTAATCCCATGATGCATCTACTTCTGGTCCCTTCCCTACAAATGGCCCTTCAGGTACTGGCGGCAAGTCGAATTGTTTGATCTCGTACTTGATTGCGCTTTGAGCAGGTACTGCAGACTGATCTTAGTGCATGATTCCTCAAACAGAAACTCTCAGATGGTTGAACAAACAATATGTGACGGGTATTGAGTTCGACTGTGTCGATAATCGTATGTAGAGTGACAGCGCCAAAGAGCCAATAGAGATCGATAATAGGACAGCATGCGCGAACCAAATCCAGCGAGGCCTCAGCTCTCGTAATCTGGATTCTAAATAGACCTTCTCTGATTTCCAGACTCTTCCAATCGCTCCATCTTCCCCGGTCAACGGCTCCGCCTCATCAAGAGAGTCATCGCGATACACTTTCGCCATAAGGAAAGAATAATATATTGTAGAACTGAACGCACACCAGGTGCCAAGAGAATGGAAAATAAATTAGAAAGTAGAAAGCGAATTTACAGAACGAATGGAATGCAATTAGAATCCGAAGTTTTTGTGACAATGCTCGTTTCAAGGGGGATGTGCGTGCATTGATGTCTTGGCCGAAACAGTAGATGAGTGAGAATCACATTTTACCGCTTGTGTATATCGGCTAACATCCACTGAAACCGTAGTCTTCCTCAGCATTCCTGGCCATGCTGAGCAGATTCAGTTTGACTTGTGCGAATGGATACGTTGTTTTGATGAGCTAGTCTCAGAAGCGAGTGGTTCTGGGCGTTACATTCACGCGAAATGATAAACAATTAATGGGTTGTTATGAAATCTCAGGCCATATGAGAGGAAGAAGGAACCCGTACGTAAATACTCCTTTTAGATCGTGGTCTGAATACTTGAGATTCAAAAAAAATGCATAATCACGTGAGAACGTCTCGTGACTGAAATTATGATCATGTCACAGAGATCTAAAGAGCTCGCTATATGCCGAATTTTTAGTAACCTCTTTATTAAACAGGATTCATAACTTTCTCTCGACGATCTAAGGAGTAGGAGTGAATTCCTGGCAAGGAGAGTGTAGCCGGGGCACACAGGAGCTGAAAATGGATTCGCATGCTCAGGCTTTACTCCTACATGCTTACAAGTGCCTTTGGCTTAGGCATACTCACCCTTACCTTAGGTTAAAGTAGCAGTTGCTTATGTCAACAAGCTAAACTAAATCTACGAAAGAGAAAACTGATCTTAAGTGTATGAGTACCCATGAGTACCCATCATCTAAACTTGTAAGAGCTGGGCAAGATTTTTGGCTTGCGCTTTGATCGTCCTTGCGCTCAACAGAGTTGGTCATCCTAGGTGGACTCGGAGAGTGGAAGAAGCAGATTGCCTTATCCTTTCCTGGTATCGAAGTGGGGTGCACACATCGATAGCCTTGGAGGTGAAATTATTGTTCATGGAAGGAGATGGCAGTTCAAAGAGAAACGTCATCCTTGGTAAGTTGTGCTAGCGGGAGTAGTGAGTGAATCCAAAATGTAATTCTGTTGAATTTAGCTTTGCAGTCCAGCGTTGCAGTTTCAGACTCAAGGTATAAGAGCTGCACACTTCACAGAATTTTAGATTCTCTCCTTATCCGGATATTCTTCATTCCTGTCAAGTGTTGATTTATTGAAACTGATAGGTATCACACCCAACTTTATGCCTGGCTAGAGAAGAGGTATTCTGTCAGTGATCTCAAGTATGTGTACCAAGAGCGATGTCGAAACCTCTTGTGTGTAAAGGCTTTCATTTGCCGAACTAGCTGCACACCAAAATAACTAGTCAAGAGTAGAAAACTCAGTGAATGCCAAAGTTACTATAGCATGATCGTATGATTGCGCCAGTCAGACCTCGAAGTCTCGACCCATTCCGAGTACTGATGAAAACCATGAAATCATATCGACCATTCCCAGCCAATGCAAAGAAAGAAACAAATTTGATTTGATTTCTTATCGTCAAGCCATGAGAAGCTCGTGCATATACTCGCATCCCAATCGTTAATGTTCTCCTGCGCCTCGTACATCTTCATCTCTTCCACCAGTCCCAGTTGCTCGAGATCTACGAAGACCGGGAAGGAAGATCCTCTACCATCCTGAATATACTCTCTTGAAGTCTTTCAAGTCCAAAACTGGAGACATGTGGTATCTCTTCGCATCTCTCGAGGGTGACGAATTTCTTGATTTCAAAACAGAACACAAGGCCGGGGAAGAATGACCTCAAGAGCTGCCAGAGACACTTTTTGATCGGGTCATAGAGACCTTTTGTGGTGAGGTGGACGGCACCATGTCTCTCGCGATGAATAGGATAGAATGCCTTGCATGTCATACCAAGACACGTCGAGGGAGTCGGGTCGAGGAAATCGAAGATAGCGAGCACCATATCCTTCTGAAGAGTTTGGAGGGTGAGTTTCTCTGCCGAAGTAACAAGGGCATTGCTTGTCGCACGCACCCTGGACTTCTTTGACTCGGTTTCAATAACTATGTTGGATTCCTCGATCTTGAGCTTTTCCATCAACTCCACGAGGCCGTTTGCTTGCACATCCGCGCTTTGCTGCGTGACCTGCTTGTTGATCTTGAGGGCATCGTCCTCTCTAGTGGCTGTTCTAATCATTCGCATAGCCGGAGAGGTCATTGTGACGTACTAGAGACTCGGTTGGGAGCGCGTCTTGGGAAGGTAAGTCGTGGGTTGTTCTTTTTCGAAGTGTGTGGTGTTGTAGCCTGATGATGAAAGGATATGCTTGTTCTTGGTTTCTTCTCCTTGCGTTTCTGTCGAAAGATTGTTGAAGACAAGTTGCTGCGACAGTATGACTCAGAAGAACGATCTTGATGTAATATAGTGAATACCTTGTGGAGGAGATCAAAACAACCTGGAACCTTCACGCTAAGGCACGACTACACGTGATATCATGTTACACAATGTCCCAAATGAGGAGAATTTTGGATAATAGTTTTGTCCCTGAATTGTATCATAAACATGGGTTTGGGGACTTATGTAGGCGAACGAGGAACCCCGGATTTATTATGTGTTACGTTGTGATCCAGCTTAGAACTGTCCATGCAAAAAGCTTCACTTTCAAAGTTTGGACCAAGGATTCCGCCAATGATTCAAAATCGTCTCCTTTTCCTTTTACAACCAGTCAATTACTATGAAGAGACTTGTGCTGCAGGATAATCAACTAAAGTCAACCTTTTACCACTACATCCAACGATCATCTGCTCTCACCCATGACCATCAATAACCCAAACAAAGAGCCATTTCATCCATCAATGCGGCACAAAGCACGTCAACCCCACAAACCCATATATCGACCTTGTTGCAATACACACAACCTTTCCTCCTCTCCCTTCCTCCCCTCTCTCCAACATCATACCCCTCCCCCCATCGACCTCAATGCCACGACTCCCAACCCACCCTACCATTCCTCCTCCTCTCACTCTTCATCTCCGCACTATATCTCAAGCGATCAAACTGTCTCCACCTCTCCCTAGAAACAAACTTATTGAAGAAGCCAGAATAGAGCATCCCCTCATGAAAGCCCTCGAGGAGAACCGAAAGCCGAATGCCATTGCCGGATTCCTCGCGAAGATTGACGATTGTGGGTTCGGGGCGGTAGATTTGGTAGAATTTCCGGTTGGCTAGGGCTAGGCAGGTGGATGAGGCCAGGTCGAGGTATTTGGCGATGTTGAGGTGGAGTTCGGAGGGGAGGGCGGAGAGGCTTGGTGGGGTTTTCTTTGGGATTTCTTCGATTTGGTTGGGCTGGAGCTGAAGGTCTTGGGTGGTTACGCCGGAGGTTTCGTTGGCGGTTGGGTTGGAGTTGTTGCGCGAAAGCGAAGACATTGTGTTCGATATTGGTGCTATGCTTCGTGATATGGAGCTTGGGGCAGCGAGAGTGACAAGGTTCAGGATGAAGAGGTCAGCGGTGAGATTTGCGCGTTGAAGTTGTGGTTGATGTGGCTTTGTGTTGCGCAGCTTAGATGCTTAGATGCGTTGCAAGAAGTAAACAATCCCTCGGCTAATGGACATAGATCGAAACTCGCGTCAAAGGTTGATTTAGGTGGTGGAAATGTCTGGTAAGATCTAGTATAATCACATGGAGATGGACAGGAAACCTTTGAGAGGGAGAAAGAAATGGAGAGCTTGTAGTTGAAGTTCATCGATTGTTTTCTTGTTATAAATTGTCCATCGCGAACCCCTTTACAAGAAAGAGTCTTCCCACTGTCGCCAAATGCCACCGAAGCGCAGCATCTTCGTCGATATCAGAAACCTGCCACCGAAAGTGTCCTCCCTCGATATTGAAGCATCCAG
Source organism: Mollisia scopiformis (assembly GCF_001500285.1). Lineage (NCBI taxonomy): Eukaryota > Fungi > Ascomycota > Leotiomycetes > Helotiales > Mollisiaceae > Mollisia > Mollisia scopiformis. The sequence continues at coordinate 359,205 of NW_017263587.1, forward strand.
TGAGGCCATCGAGAAAGTGGTATCGTATGTGGACGCATCCAGAGATCCTCAAGAGTCTGGTCAGTGGTAAACATTTCCCAGTCTTCGCAGAAGATCAGTCCAGGAAAGAAATCCTTGAGAAGGTACCATAAATAAAAGCCGTTCGGTTCTGATGGGGCAGATAGCCGAACAATTCCATGGATAGCTCGATGTACTGGGTAGAGCTTCTTGCATGTAAGACCAAGACAGGTGGAGGCTGCGGGATTGAGGTAATCGAAGATCAGGAGTAGAATCTCGGGAGGTAGGGTAACAAGTGTTGCTGGACCGGCAGTGCTGACGGACTCTGAGACTTCATTGGCCTTAAGTTGAACTTCTTGGGCTTCAACTGCAATTTGCGTCTCGATCTTGCTGATCTCGTTCAGGGTGGTTCCGCCAGAGGACTTGCTCTTTGAAGTAGAAGCCATGATGAACGGTGTGTTGATTCAAGATTTTGTAAGAGGGATTCGTAGATTGAGAGGGTTTGACGATTGTTGTTGAGCTCTGCTGGTGTCTTGAGGAGAGTGGTACTGGTGATGATTCGTATTGAAGAGGAAGTATTCGGAAGAGGTCGCACAACTCTTCAGCAGATGTATCAGGCTCGAAACCAGAAGCAGAGAACGACAATCTGATTTTGGGGGGGATCTTGTGGCAGACTACGGAGAAGCAAGAGCGCGAATTTCGAAAAGAAAGGATGTTGTCGGTTATAGCGTCGATTCACTTGAGGCACTAGTCTAAAACCCGCTTGATATAGACTTACGAAGCTGAATGACTTGAACGGCATCATTTTCAGCTTTACATACGCGACTTCAAGACCTGACGATGTCTCGTGCAGCCAGTCACTCACATTCATACTTAGAATTTGGAAGAAGAAGTTGCTCTCGATATGTCACTTGACCTTTCTCCCCGTCTCACACGCGCAAGATATCCCACCAAGGAGTGGACAATCAAGAATTTCATTGACAATGTTACGTACCTACTCAGAAACACAACAGCAAACAACCTACAAAAGACCGATCCAACTCCGAATACAAACCTAAAGTTCCCTCTTTGCCTCATCACCCAACAAACCTCTCCAAATAGCCTGCTTCTGAGCAACCCGCTCCTCCTTCCTCATCCGCTCCCACCAGGGTTTCCAGCCCGAGAGCTCAGCTTCCTGTGCAAGTTCACTCTCTCGAAGCAGATCTTGAGGCGTGGAATTATACATGTTACGCTTTGTCGCGAAAACGGTTCTCACACCAGGCTGCTCGAGCCACCAATTAAGTAGTGCTTGGTTGGGATCTCTGAAGCCGCAGAGATAGTGGAGCGCCGTGTTACCATGCACGTCTGTTTTCTGGACATCGACGATTCCACGTTCCCAAAGAAACCTTACCACGTCCATCTGAGCCTGAGGGTCCGTTTTCTTGTATTCGTGGTGACGGCCTTTGGGTGGACGATGGGCGTGAGGATCGTTTCGAGCGTGCAGATCGCGAGTCTCGTGTATACTGTAGTGGACAACTTGAGAGTGACGCTGCACTTCCATTGCATTTTCTGGCATGCATGCAATGTGTAGTAACGTATGGCCTAGAGCGGTGACGCCTGCATTCTTCAGCGGGGTGTAGTCGATGATGTGCTCTAGCATGTTGAGATTTAGGGTCGCGACCGCGAAATGGAGTAAGTGGACTCCATAAACAGGCGTCCTCAATTCGAAGTTGATATTGGGACGTCGTGCCAAGGTCTCCCATACTACGTAGTCGAATTCTTCATGCTGGGTGATGACTGCCATCAGAGGAGTGACACACCTCGTTGGGTTGGACAATGGCATGGTGTTTGGCTCGAAGCCGAGAGCGAGCAGATGATCCAGCATGTCGAGATCCCGTGCCTGTAATGCAGCATGTATTGGACTCGAGACACTGAGACTGCTGGGTGTAGGATACGCAGGGACGAAGAATTGTGGCGTCATCCAGAAGCTCGTGTCTGCCCCAGCATCTAGGAGCTCATCCAAGATCTCAATTGACCCGCACCTAGCAGCCTCCACAATAGCAGGTATCGCCTCTCCGTGAGGATAGAAATCGGCTGGTACAAAGTCCTGCTCACACCAGAAAGGTGCCATGCCATCCCAGAAGCGATCTTCGACCTCTTCCCATGTCAGCGTCGAGAGCTGAGGCAAGTCCATCCGTTCCAAAAGTGCTTTTCTGCTCGCCACATCTCCACAAAGATCTGGAAAAGATGGAACAATTGGTCTAAAACGAAGAAAGAACGCCGAATAGTTCTCCATAACCCAAGTGGGAGGCCCATTGGGATTTGCTTCTGCATCAAGCAGTATATCAACATTCTCAGGAAGCCCCGCTCGAATTGCTTCTTGAAGAGGGGTCGTGATCCCAATCTCACTTTGACTGCTTCTGAAGCAAATCGGCCAGAATTCCGAAGTCGGCCGAGGAGACAATGGAATGCGAAGTCGTTGTCGACGTTCAATGTCAGCTGGCGATTTGGCTGTGTAGAATAGACTTCCTTCTTGCAGTGTAGCTTTGAGGATTCGTGGATCTGGGTTCACAGCTGCCAGCATCAAGGGAGACAAGGTCTCTTGGTCGCCAGGATGCGTGTATATGTCAGCGAGAACGAGCTCATCGTCAGTTGTTGACTCCTCAATGCTGTTGAGAAAGCGTGCAGTGTCGTCATCTGCTTGATTGAAGTCATCGTGCTCTGCCTCCTCGTCAATGTCCGTAGGAGCATCGCCATCAATTGATTCCGCAGCCAAAGTACATGTTGAAGCAGGAGAAGCCATGACTACCACCTACCGTATCTTTCGCGACCTACCGGATTATAATGTGGATTGGAGGTTGGGATGAAAGCGTTGGAGTTTGGGAGAGAAGTGAGGCTGCGTTGATGCCTTGAGCAGGTGGAGTCACCCGCCGAATAGTCAGCAGGGGTCTAGCCCTATCCTTTCATGATGTCTCATTGGTGCTTGGACGTATGTTAGATATAGAAATATATGGAAAATAGGAATTTGAGTCCGAAAGGGCCAATTCAGGCCGAAGTGGCATTGACATAAATGCAGCTTGGTCGGGAGAAAAGGGCGGTTGTGCATATGATCAAAGCGAGCTCAGGTTGGGCGATGGTCGTCGAAATGCCCAGCGGCAATTATCTGTCTCGAAATGTAGATCAAGGAGGACGTTTGAATTGATGTGACCCTCTTGTGTCAATCTGAAAGATTATACAATTCTTGATCCGGCGGTGTTTGCAGACGTCAAAGATTGTTGGTCTTGAGAAACCGAAGACCTTCAACGCTTCATTTTAATCGATTGGAAGTCAGCTTCGAGCTGTGCCTCGAGACTACTGACAACATTGCCCAGCATTTATGAGAGATCTCAGAACCGGTATAGACGAGTCGGGCGGGGTTTCGGTGTGCTTCTTGAATCTTCTTGAGGAAAGAAATCCTTCTTCATACACTTTTTTTCCGGACATAACACCCGCCACTTATCCCCGAAAGTTCAAGCCCCACTCAATCCAGGTCAAGGACTCAACGGGCTTTTAGAGATTTCTGTTGACATTGCTACTTGTCTAAATTTTAGGCGTAGGTGATGGTCGAGGTACCTCTAAATCTTTTGACAAGTCGACTCTTGCATTTGCTTTGATATCTTCTCCGTTAATGTTGAGATCACCAAGAGTGGCAAGAGTATCTGGAAATCAGGTCATGTAATTTTTATCCATTGCTGCCCTCTCACAGGCTGAAGAGCATCCATAGTTATGTTGTCCCATGATGCATATTCTCGAATCATCTATGCTATTGTACAATACTGAAAGAACCAAAATCCATACTCTAGACTATCACTCAATGCTTTCCTTGTCTACCACCAATCTCTAACCTTGCCACTTGAAGCGGCTCTCGCGGAACATAGAGACCATGCCAGTAGGCAACAGACCCTTTTCAACAACATTCAAGCTTCCAAAGCGATGGATCATATCAGAACCATAAAGTTGGACCAACCATTGTTGATACTCGCTCAAACGGCTCCAAGCCCGATTCTCCACGTGGCTCAGAACATCCGAAGTACGAACAACAGGGTCCAATCTAGGTTGCTTGGTCAAATTGGAGTAGGCCCGATAAAGCGAAGCGGAAGTCTGTTCGCGATATCGAGAGAATTCTTCGAAAGTCATAAAAGGTTCGTTGGCTAGTTGCTCCCTCACACTGTAAGGGAGTCTGTCTTGCCCCGGAACTGTGCCCTTTTCGAAAGTAGCCTTTGCTCGGCGGTATTCCTCCTCCTCGTCGATGAAGAACTGATCCATATGGGAATCCGGAGTCTTGGTAATGGTCTCTCGGACGAGGTAGAGATCAATGAAGGGGCTCTTGAGGTCAAGACCACCCATTGACATTGGGAAGTAAAGATAGCCCTCAGGAATGTCCTCGACACCGAATCGTTGACTGATCATCTCTTGCAGGGTGGAGGTGACGCTACCTTGTTGGAACAGCTTCGATTGAATATGCGAGAACGTGTCCAACAACATGTCCACATGCTCAAGTCCGTAGCAGTTGGCTGGCTTCCCGAAATTGTTGGTGAAAAACCGAGCACCGTAGACATTCCACGCCTGGATAAAATCGAAGACAGACTTGCAAGCATCCAACTGTAGACGAAGCTCTTCGATATGCTTTCCAACTTTCTCACGGTCAATTAGGAAACGACCAGTCCCAGCATCCAACTTAAGGAATTCCCAACTAACGTCGCCTTTGGGAAGAGAGGAGGCAACTTTTGGCTTGCCACCTGGCTTTCTGGTGATTTTTACACTTCCAGTCTTCTCGTCGTTAAACTCCAGGCCACTGAGTTTCGCAAAGTTCTTCCTAGATGCGAGTCAGCATGCGTCTCTGGCGAAGTATACGAAGTCAGAGATATAGACTTACATAAGTTCCCATCCCTTCACACATACCTTTTCTTCGCCCCAGAACCAAATATCGTCGTGTAGTCGATACATTCGTGCTCCATCTGTCTGTTGGTTGAAGGCGAAATCCAGACAGAACAGAACTGTCTCTCCCAACATGTCACTCAAAGGACCGCTGATCGGAGTCCCACGCTTCCGAATCTGGACTGGTGCTTCCGGACCGTCCTGAACAAACTTCATTGGTGCCTCCAAGGCTCGACAGAAGAACGAAATCCAATTCTTCGAGACCCCAAAGAACGACAAGACAGCAAACATTGTGGAATGCGGAAGTGAAGGTCCAAACCACTTGAAATCAGTACGTACGACCGTCATTTCCTCTCCCAGCCGGGTTTTCATGATGATCTCGGTGGCCAATGTATGCAGAAGTGACTGGGTGATCTGTTGTCCGCTCTTTCGAGTGTCACGTACGTTCTCAGCATCGTCATCATAACCTCCACGCTGCTCTTCAGCTTCACTAGTAAGCTGTTCCAAGAATATCTCGTCGTTGAAGTGTCTTGCGCGACTCGATTCTACTGTAACCGTAGGCTCAGCTAAGTTGCTGCCGAGAAAGAACTGCCGACGCTTCCTATCCCCAGCTAGGACTGGGGTCGCAGATGCCTTCCAAACATCCATCGTGGTTTGGAACGTAATCAAAGCAGATTTGAAATGAACCGACCATTTCACACCGATATATCGAAGTAGGATGGTCTGCAAGAGATCCTCACTAAGAATTTCAAAGTCAGTGATTTTCCCAAAAAGATATGGAGCAAAGAAACAATGAGACAAATATCGAGGTACTTACTCGTGATAGAATCTGTAACGGCCACTAAGTTGTCGTCGCTGCTCCACGGGAGTTCCTACAGGATCCCAACACCACTTGTCAAGGGACGAAATTCTCATGTTCAGTACATCAGCAAGTTCAGTAAGCACCACTTTGTTGTTGAGAAAGTCCTTCAGGAGAGACTTCTTCTCGTCGGTGAGCAGGTCTGAGCGGAGAAGCCCGTTGATAATCCAGCGAAGCACCTTGTCGTCAAAGTGGACATCGGTGTCCATTGAGTCTTCAAAGTCCTTCGTTTCCTCCAGCAGTGTATCATACGCGGACTTGATAATCTTGTTCGAGGTGAAAAGCTTCTCAAGATAAGTCTTGATAGCAGTGGTGTCGGTTTCGAGAGGCTTGAAGACGTATTCCTCCCATGTCGCGCGCTGATCATGCATCTCTTTCCTTCCAACCTTTTCAAACGAGGAGCTTCCATTGTCTGACGAGACCTCGGACTTTTCATCGGAGCTTGACAACCATTCATTGACCATCCTACCGTAGAGCGAAGCGTATTCATACTTCAAGCTTTGAACATCGAGCATGTTAATAAGCTTTGTCTCCCAGTCCTTCTGAAGGTAGATAGAAACGGAAGGATCGTGACGGGCTTGTTCGAGGAACTTCGCGACATTGGTCAGGTAGCTCATAGTGTTCGGGCTCAATCGAGTGAGTTTATCGACATCATATAGGCCTTGGAGGAGAATGTCGACTTTCTCTCGCTGGTCTTGCTCGACCTTGGAAGTACGGATGAGCTCAGCTTTGATGCCTTCGAATGTCGATCGTTGATTGGATATTTCCGCGAGCTTGATTTCAGTGATAGAACTCAAGGTTTGCGAAAGGATATCGGAGGACGCCATGGTGCTCGAAGAGTAGGATTATCTCGAGTGTTCTAAAATCTTTAGGGCGGAGGACCAGAATTTCCAGTGAAGTGGTTGATTTCGTCGGAAGGAAAGATTCGGAGTGATGCGAGATGGGTATCTGGCTTGGGGAAGAAGGAACGAAGGTGGTGTATAAATGCTTCATCACAAAGGCAGCAACGACGCCGGTTCAGTCATCGGCAAGAAGGCTAGTATCTTCCAACAGATTAGCCTTCAAAGACATATCAGGTAGTACAAAGAGTGGAGATGCATTTGAGACTTTCCTGACTTTGAACCATGCTAACTACAGAATAGACAGGTGCTTTGCCTGATCTGCAAAACTGAGTCATAAGGCGAGCATACCGACCTCCTTTCATCTTACCCCACTGCATAGATTTGTAGCGAGCGCAGTCATGCATGAAAGATTCTTTGAGCAAATTGGGAGGCCTCCAAATGATAGCAATCACGTGTTAAGCGACCCTCACGCAGAACGGCTGGGTAGGAGGCCTCGGTCAGCAGATCTGTCTGTGATACATAGTCTAAGTGCTAATTTGGAGGTGGGTCCCCTTGGGCGAAAGAAGCTGGAACCGCAATCCTGGATCTCGTGTTGGTTTCCGTTTGTGGCCATAGCAAACGAAGCAGAGGTGCTTCGCCTAACCTCTGCATCGCCTGGCCTGGGATGTCAAGACCTTTTCATATATTCATGCTCTGCCTTTGTCGACATTTCGAGTTCTCTTGCTCAAAAGAGGATTCAAACAGTGGTCTTTGCTGGCAAAGCGAATCTGATCGCAGAGCTCGCAAACGATTCAACGCAGGTCTCCGTGCCTACAACTTTCTTCAAGGCTCTACAGTTGGTGGAGTTATTTTCGCTCATGGGCATTGACAGTAAATTCATGATCTGCAGCATCCCACATGCGTGCATTCTCTCCGATAAAAGCACCTGATCTATTTAGTGAGCGCTTACTGTACATAGACTCTACCAATCTGTAATGACTTAGGTATAGCAAACCGTTTGTAATTCTTTCGGTAAGCTTGAAAGGATATGTTTTGTATGATAACCGACAGCTGTTGCGGCTGGACGAGCTGCAAGAAAATAGGTTCTTATGTACAAACCTACAGCAACAAGAAGTACAGATAATGACACTCACAAGCAATGTCTTTCATGATAATGATTATACTAAGCGCTGAAATTGCGAGTACTTGATGCAAAGGAAAAGCAAAGGAAAGAGGGTGACAACGGCATGCACGACACACTTTCGATCGTTTGCCTGTTCCAAGGCAAATCTTGGCTTTCTTTCCTAACTACAACGAAGTCTTAGTTATCAAGTAGCCGTTGCTGAGAACTGCAACCTCTTTGGAATGCCAAACAAATGCATTTTAATGATGAATGCGCGTACGCCCTTCAGTGCTTTGCTACCTTGTCTGTCAAGGTCCAAAAAGAACGACGCAACCTTAATAACTCCACTTCATGAAATAACAGCAAAGCATCGTCATGCATTGACTAGCGTGCGTGTTAGAAAAGTACTCTTCTACAGAATAGGACCGCGTCTCTCAGATCTCAGCTCGAGGTTTTCTGAGGGGTGGAGCTAATCCTAGAGAGGCTAAGCTTTCGTTTTAACCTGCATGCGCGGGGGACATCACGAGTTCTCGCGAGGTCGCGTTTTCAGATTGCCGAGTACCATTCTGCAGCATCTTATCTTGATCTCGGTCTGTCTTGGTCTTCGAAAGGATCTTTTCTATTGTCTTTATCATTTCCCATGCCAAGATTCAGATGCCATTCCCAACCTCATCTGAGCTAATTTTCTCAGAGCAAGCAAATCACAACTTCTCGAGAACGCTTGGCGATCTCAAACGCTCAGCTCTCTCTATCCAGAACCGCCTGCGCTCCATTGAGCATGATGCAGCATTTGCCCAGCGAGTGGCAGATGCGTATAACAGGCCATTGATCGCAAATGAACGGTGCGGAAGTTGGTACATTGATCCCAAGATCAAGGGCGGAAGTGCATATTTCAAGAGCACAGATGGTCATACTGGAGTGTGGAAGTTCAGCTCCCGCAGGTTGAATATGCATTTGCTGGAAACAATTGGCCAGCATGATGGGTAGGTCTTGTGTCTGCGCAGCAGACCCAGTCACTTATACCTCTCTAGATGCATTATCATAGATTCCACGAGGCGAGGCAAGCGTAAGATTCGTCCTCCCCTATGCGAATACAGGGTTGATAGACTACAGGAATGCCAGATGCTTTGAGCAAGACCATACCTATTTGGTGCAGTGTTCTCAATCGATATCTTTTTCCTGCCGAACCTTCCTATCACGAGCTCTATACCCCGCCACAGGTTGTTTCTAAGTCAGAGCACGCTCAGATATCTGCTCTATTGCCATCTTTTGTCCTCGCGCTCCAATCCCTCAAGCTACCGTTGGAAAATCTCAGAAACCACATTTCGAAGCCCCTCCGTCCAATTTGGGTGACTCCAGAATCTGATCTTACCCCATCATCCGCTATATTTGGAGATTTCCATCCATTCATATGCTGTACAGTTTCACGCAGAGTAGTAGGCGGGGAAGTCAGCGGAGGAGGATACATTCAAGGAGCTGGGGATGATACAGAGAATTGGGTCCATGGTCTTACTCCTCCCGTTTTCTGGGCCAATAAGGAACATCTACTCAGCACCTCGGAGAGCGACTTGCCAGAGCTGATTGAGGAGCTGGTCTCGCAGTCTTTGTGTATGAGTGCAACTACAGCCCCAGGATTGAGACTTGTGCTACCCACTTCTGCTCTGTTCGTTGGTACAATATCTGATAGTTTGGGCATGGATACAGCACCCAACGCCTGTTCCATCACACTACAACCAAAAGTCACAGATCAAAGCACTTGGCAGACGTCTCCAACACGAATGGAAGCTGGCCTTGGTTCCAGCAAGCTGGGCAGTAGAAGTCTCCGACTAGCTCTGCCTGTACTTATGACGTTCGTGGCAGATTCCATGAAAAGGAGCAAAACGGCCAGTCCAAAACGAATAGTAATTGCATGCGAAAGCGGCAAAGATCTCGCGATCGGAGCAGCACTTGCGATACTGTGCCTCTTCTTCGATGGCCAAGGCAGCCTAGTTGAGGGCCAAGAAGGAACGGCTTCAATTGACAAGGCTTTCATACGAAGTCGTCTGGGGTGGATCTCAACATCTATGCCAGATACGAATCCGAGTCGTGCCACCTTACAGAGCGTCAACAGCTTCCTGATGGGCCGGCCCAGGTAACAGACTTACGAACGGAGTCCTCAACGTTATCAAATGCTCCTGAGCAATGCAGGTGGACTCGTCTCTTGCGTCGTCGGTACACATCAGCTTACGATAGGTTATATGTTTGTATGATGTTCTGTTCGAATAAATAATTGCGCTACCCCTTCTGCCCATTTCCTTTGTTGGTTAAGCAGCACTGGGTCCCAAGAATGAAGGCGTCAGTGAAGTCACGTATTTCAAATACCAGATGGGCCGCATCGCGTAATAATCTGATTTGCTGTACTAACTTTTCCTTTCTTTCCTCCTGATGAGTGCCAATTTCAAAGCCTGGTCTTCAGGTCGATCTTTCAAGCACTCCCATCTCGTGTTCTCTAGAATCATGATTTATGATCCAATCATCAGTCTGAACAATCTACCAGTATCTATTCGCCTCACTTGTGATATTCTGTCGCTTGCTTTTGTGTTGTCAATATCTTCTTTATTGTCAACTCACTGGCCTTGTAATACAGTCACTCTTCGGCCCGCCCATAACGATATGAATGATTTTACGGCGAGGGTGTACACACCGTCCCGCCGAGAGAACGCTCCACGCACTGATGGCATCCTGCAGCAAAGCTTTCTCAGTGCCGACAACAAGCGTGCTCGTTCGCCCCCAACACGAACCTCTACGTCGAATAATCGTCCTTCACCTAACTCACAGATGAGATCTAGCCTTAGTCGTATACGAGGAAGTAGCTCTACGAAGAGACAACACAAGCAAGAGCACCCTGCGACGTCTGACGACAAGTTGCGCAACAATATTCGGTCTTTCAACCACTACTTCCTGGAACTTGCTAGGCTAGAGAGCCTAACTGCCGCTGGCTCAACACAGCTTGCGTTCAATCGTCATTATGTTTTCTTGTTTGAAGAGTGCGCAAAGAGCAAAAGGGCGTTTATATCGACACTAGCGCCAAGCTAGTAGGATGGATTATGTTGGTTTTGAGTGAAATCTGGGGAAGTTCTCAGGGAGTATGTCTGAATGATGAAGTAGCTAGCGGACTGGTGACTGTCATTGATCTGCTACATTTAGCCAACGTAAAGGTTTCAACACAGTTCAAGACTTTTGGCCTTCCGGAGTACTGGCCACATTCAATTAGCATAAGTGGCGTCCTCAGCTCTGCACTTTTGATGGTCCAAAATACTGAATTAGATTGGCTACCTTTGATCAACATAAGTCCGTCGCTCAAGTTAGCATTTTCGACCCTCCAAAGTGTGGAATCGGGCTGGATATTTCTGACTGATATAAGTCATGAGCTTAATCTCAAACTTTCGAGTCTCAAAAGTACTGTGTCTGCCTGGTCACATTTAGCTCATATAAGTCAGTCACTCATCTCAGGACTTTCAACTCTCTAAATTGCTGGATCGGTTTTGTCACAAAAGAAGAGAATATTTGGACAGCCATCAAATAAACAATCATCAAACTCGGTGTATTCATCATAAAACCACAGAAGCACTATCTTTTGGCAAAGGAACCCAAACACAGCAACCAAAAAGACAATCATACAAGAAAAAACCCAAGAAGCAAGCATATCTCGATCTAGACGCGCATCTATCGGTGTAACCCAGATCTATGGCTCTAACAACCGCACTCCCAATCATCTAAACCTCACCCTTCTCAATCTTCTCCAAGCACCCTTCAAACTCGCTCCAATCATTCATCATAACCGCACATCCAGCATCAACCAATACCTTCTTCATCTTCTCCTGCTCTTCAGGCTCATAAGAACCCGTATACCCAATCGTCTTAATCTTAGCCCTAAACGCAGCCGTAGCCCCCGACTTACTATCCTCCACCGCGACACACTCTTCCGCCGTCTTATTCAGCGTCTTCATCGCATGAAGATAGATCGCCGGATCCGGCTTGCTGGTCGGTTTCTCCAGACTCGTCGCCGCCGAGAAGACCCAATCGTACGGGAAATATTTATCCTGGCCCACCTTCTCGATACTAGCCCTAACTCTCCTCAACGCACTACTGCTCACAACCGCAAGTTCATACTTCTTCTCCTGATCCAACTTCTGCAACTCCTTATCGACGCCCGCGCACGGCTGCAGCTTCTCCTTCAGCTTCTTGATGACCTGGTCCTCTTCGCGGGTGACGTAGGTCTCGAGCTCCGCGTCGGACATCTCGTACTTGTACTTGGCTTTGAGGGAGACCATCATGCCGCGGAAGTTCTGGCCGACGAACTCGGAGAGGAGTTGCGGGCCGGTGTAGCGGTCGGGGATGTCGCGCGAGGAGAGGATCTCGTTGGCGAGTTCGGCGCAGGCCTCGAAGGCGAGGGATTCCGAGAGTACGAGCGTGTTGTCGCAGTCGAAGAGGAGGGTGGTGATCTGAGATTGGTGTCAGTTGTTGTGGAAGATGAGGTGAGTTGATGAGCTGGAAGGGTTCATGAGAACGTACTTTAGGCATCTTGATTGCTCGATTGATCTTTTGCTGGGAGGAATATGTGTAGCTTTCTTCCAAAGTCTGACGCTCTCCTATTTTGTAGCCCGTTTGTAGTAATTGTACTTCAATCCACTTCAGACGTTAAGTACCCCGCTTACAGTCTCCGTACTCCCAAAAACAGAATTCTCTTCTTGCAGCAAATCAATTATCCGGCGGGCAATAACGGAAGCAAAACTCTCGGTCCTTCTCCTGCAGTTGCGTTTGGAGAAAGAAGAAGAAGTATGTAAGAAAGAGGGAAGGAGAAAGAAAGAGGCTTCTTACATTTCAGCAACGACGACCCCGCAATCCTGTTTCCAAGCTTGCGAGGTTGAGCGGCGTCACTCTTGCCCCGTTTGGGTTGACCACCTTCTGTCCCCACGCCCGGTGATTGGGCAATGGTGCTCATCGGGCTCTCCCGCATACTAGTTGATTTTGGGGATCTTCACCCCAACAAGAGAGGTGGTTTTCACATGTTGAATGATGAGGAAGAGAGAGATTTTGGTGGTGAGACATGGGTACAACTGTGCGAGGTTGCAACGCAACGAGGTGCATGGCAGAGGCGTGGTTGGTGGCTGAGCAAACCAGGAAATGTGGGTTGTGTATTTTGTCTTGGTTGCACCAACTTGATCATGCGAAAGAGAGAAATCGCAAGATGATAGAAACCAAGAGGGTAGAGAAAGGTTGATATATATTTGTGTTGTATGCTTTTGTTTGAACATCTGACCAGGGACTTTTGAGCCATCAACTGATGGTGACCAATGGAAGCTTCGGACCGGGACAATTGCCCCAAAGAGCTTTCCCTCCCGTTGTTCCCTTCATAAGCTCTCTCTTCCGTAGCCCCTCCGGATGTAAAATTGCCCCTCATGTTCGCAGAAAATTTGTATAGCAAATCCAATGTCTAAGCATGTATGGTGCAGCAAAAGAATATCTCATCTATTGCAAAGCTACTGGTATCGACGGCAATGCATACTCCATACAAAATACCCATAAACGCCCTTACTATCGTTTCAAGCCCCCCGATATTTTCGCTCTTCACACATTATCATATCTAGCTTCCGGAAAGTTCAGTCTCCCACCAGCGGAATTGATGGACCCTGAACCACTGTATCCTTGATATCCCGATGGCTCGTCTGCAATATGTGGAGCCACATAGCCGCTGTACGCCGAATCTGGGTTATACGCACTACCGACTGTCGAGGCACCTGCGTATGAGCTGCCCGCTGCTTCATGGTCGTCCGTGTTGTGTACAGGTGCGTACTCGTCGTCATGAGGAGCCGTCGAGAATGCCTCCTTGTCGGGATCGATGGCTTGAGCATTAAATGGTGCTCTACTGGCTCCTGGCAGATATCCCTCTCTTCTGTAATACGCCACGCCGTAAAAGCTCATGAAAGCTGTTGCACACCATAATAGCCTGTTGATACTACCATCAGCTTGTTGTCCTACAGGTAAAAAGAAATATGGGGGAAAGTACCAGATGAACACTCCAAATCCAACAATAGCTTTGCTTATCCCACATGCTCCATTGCATTTCCCAGAGGAATTATAGCTAGCTTGTGCAGCAAAGGCAGAGATCCACAAAACTGCAAAGAGGCAATCCACTGTTGCTAGACCATACGGGTGAGCGAATTTGCGAGTTCGTGGGAATCGTGGAGTCATCGTAAGGTATATTATCGCAGGAATACACAAGAAGCACTACCATACCCACGAATTAGCATGATGCCCCAGTACTTTTCAAGTTGTGAATAAAAAGGGGATAAGGCTGCAGCCTACCAAGCCAAAATACCACCCAGCTCGACCATCAATGCTCTCCGCATCATGAAAGACTGCAATTTCCATCGCCCATGTTACGAAAATCAATACGGCTTGAGCGATATGTACACCGAGTTTGATTTTCTGCAGATTGTGTGCGTCGAATTCCAGTGCTAACCCCATGATGTTCTGTCTCGGGTGTTCTTCTTGACACTGTATCGTATGGGCGAGAGTAAACAAGCCTGGCTGCGGCGGAGGTACAGCTGAGAATGAAAGTTGATGATTCTTTGAAGAGCTTGATAAGTGAAGAAGAAGAGATGTAAACAAGACAAGAAGAGAACGAAGGTGTACAGTAGCGGGAGCGAGCGGTACGCAATGCAATTGCTTTGGAGAGGCTCAGCGAACGCGAATCCGGGCGAGGAAGATCAACAGCCCGAGTTATTTTTAGCACGGTAGGGAGAGAAGGCTGAGACCCAATTCAGGGGATTTTAAAATTATTCACTTCCGTGCAATTCTTTGTGCTCCTTTTATTCAACTCAATTGAATCGAATAACCTCACATCTTACCTATGTGACATATATCTCCCGATACTCTGCTCATTGTCTGGGATGATCGTGGACAATTTTCCTTCCTCAAAGTCAATGGCCGCCTAGCAACACCCGCTATCTAGCTCCAACCCCAAAGTGCATTGCGTGGACCGAACATCATCCCCTTCCAAATCATCCACGCATTGATTTGGTATATTTTTGAACAACTTGGTATGGTCAAAAAAATCCATGAGCCATTGCGAGTTGCGAACAGCCATGGTATGAGGGTGGCAGTACAGTGGCGGCAGTGCTCCACGTGATAGCGATCTGCTGAGGCGAAAAGGATGCCTAACATGGGCAGCTTTGCGCACCAGATATTCAGGTTGTTGTGGTGTTGGGGCTCGAGTTGGGTTGAGTGTTTTTCTAGCTGCTAGCTAGCCATGTTTTTTTCTGTTTTGTCAATGAGTCTCGAAACTGCGAGCTTGTTCTGATGCTAGGTTTGAGCCGCTCCTGGCAATGAGAACTCACACACTTGTGTTTTGAGTAAACTGCTCAGAAAATGTTAAAAACGCATGAGAAGATTCTCCCATTTAATATAAAAAGCATGTTACGTTATCATCGCAAAATAGGACTATCATTGAAGTCTCGATCTTTATATTTAGCAGATCAAGTGTTCTGATAGTCGTTGCTGAGAAATATGTTCTCGATATTGAGACGTTGTATTGTTCTACCTTACGCGACTCTAAACAGAGCTGTGAAAGAACTGCGGAAAGTACGAAATCGCCACCCATAATCATGTTCCTCCTATCATCCAGTCATAAATCCAATCCATAAACTCCGACAAGCATCAAGTACACGAAGACCAAATCCCATTCTACACCCATCCAGATTTCCCTTTCCTGAACGACCTCCAACCTCTAACCATGAGTCATCACCTCCTCTCATATTCCTCCCTAACCGAGAACCTCCCTTTCTCAAAAGTCACCTCCCTAGCACTAACATCGCTGCTCCTCGGTTGACTAAACACAGAATCGACAATGTGTTGAGCATCCCTTCTCGTGAAGCCGGTTACGGTGTTGTTGCTCTCTTCTTTCTTTTGAACAACATATTTGGTGATCGCGCCCGAGGAACTCTTCTCGCAGTAAGAGCAGTATTGGGAATGGACTCTGTCGCGAGAGCTGGAATAGAAGGAGTAGCCGCAGCGGATGCAGTCGATGAATGGCCTGGGTTGGTGTGTTAGCTTTTGTGAGTTTTGCGGCTGGAGTGGTGAGTAGGCATACATTTTGATGGTTTGGTTCTTAATAAGTGAACTTTGTTTTCTTGTTGTTATTTCGGTGATGTTGACTTTAGATATTTCGTTCTCTTTTCTTGCTCTGGGAGAGATATTTATTCAAAGGTAAGGCAAAGTTTTAGAGAATTCCCAGAAATTGGGGGCTCTTATATCCTACCACACTACTCACCATCAGGCAGATATCAGCCTCAAAATTCCCTTTCTTTTTTGCCCTTTGTGAGGGTGTGGTTTCGTGACGTGCACACCGAATAGGTTGCCTTGCCTGACCGAGACTGCGCCACGAAGTGGCAGTCAGAAGGTGAAAGAGATGAACACTTCACAGCTGCCGCTGACTCTTTTGAGGGTGCCATGCTGGTGTGAAGCTTTTCCAACCAGCTGCCTGGAATTTCATGCACTTCTGGGAGAGATGGGTCCTTGAATGCGAGTCTTCGGCGTGCATGAATTCTTCTCAGCCTTACTGGACCCCGCATACAGCACGAAGATGCAACCTACCCCGCCATTGGAGCCAGATGTCAATAACTGTTGAGATGGGTGGCACGTTTCATGCTTATATCGAACGGGTAGTATAGAATAGGCACACTTGCAGCAGAACTGTTCGTCAAAGTTTTGAGGATGTGTCTTCTTAGGACGTTTGACCGCTTGGCAAAGCCTCGTTTCGCAGCAACGTATATTGTATAAACTAGGATATGTATGAGTCCTACTTAAATCGTCTGCATCGTTTATCTGATGACTACAGAACGGATAACTTTGCAGAAAAGTGCTCGGCACGTGACTGACCCGGACAAAATCTGCCTTGGCTGGCTCGAAATGTCTCTTCCCAGCACAAGCATTCCATTAACCAGAATTCCCGAACTTCAGATCTTCAAAATCTCACTCGGAGATTCTATCCAATGTCTTCGACCGCCACTTAGATTACCATCACAAACTCTAAGTCCAATGCTCGATTTCTCATCACAATTAGCTTCTTCCCGCTATCGGACGTCATTGTCACGATTACATTATCGTAGATCCACCACTGGTACCTGAGCTCCCTTCCCTCATCCCACCTTTCATCCCACAGCATAAGTATGAAAATTTTCCTCCTCTCTCTCTTTCCTTTGCTTCACATCTCATATATCTTTAATATACTATAATGGCCATCGACAACCCCCGATTGGACGAAGAAACCCCGCTGCTTCGCGATGCGCCGAAACCTACTGCTGCGGACGAAGACGCCATCGAGCAGGACACTGCAGAGGAAACTGTGCTCCCAGATGAAATATCTACTCGCAGATTAGTCGTTATTCTAGCTAGTATCTACGTCGGCGTCTTCCTGGGTGCCCTCGATAGTACAGTCGTTGCTACTTTGGCGGCTCCCATCTCGACTTCTTTTCGATCACTTACTCTTCTTTCATGGCTTGCGTCTGCATATCTAAACGCCAATGCGGCGTGCCAGCCATTGTCTGGGCGATTGACGGATATCTTTGGGAGGAAAGCGGGGCTGGTGGTCTCGAATATACTGTTTGCGCTGGGGAACTTGATGTGCGGGCTTGCGAACTCGGAATGGATGATGATTGCAGGGCGAGTAGTGGCTGGTATGGGTGGAGGCGGATTGATGGCTATATCTACATTTGTGGCTAGCGATTTGGTCCCATTGAGGAAGAGGGGACTTATACAAGGCGTCGGAAATGTCTGTTATGGCACTGGAGCCGGGTTGGGAGGCATATTCGGTGGATGGGTGAATGATGTTTGGGGATGGAGAGTCGCTTTCCTTGCACAAGTCCCCTTGGTTGTCATCTCTGGATTCTTGGTGTGGTGGACGGTCAATATACCAGCCAAGAAGTCTGAGAAGTCGAAGCTCTCTCGGGTCGATTTCCTCGGATCTTTTACTCTCCTCGTTACCCTGGTCCTCCTACTCCTCGGCCTCAATTCAGGTGGAAATATCGTTCCCTGGAATCACCCACTTGTCACGGTCTCCCTACCTCTTTCAGCAGCTTCCCTCTGTGTATTCATCTACGTCGAAACATACATTGCATCCGAGCCGGTCATTCCCGTCCGCCTACTCCTGAACCGTACAGTCGCAGCAGCATGCCTTTGCAACTGGTTCCTCACAATGGTAACCTTCATGGTCCTCTTCTACGTCCCCATCTTCTACCAAGCCAAAGGTCTCTCCACCACCGCTTCAGGTGTCCGTCTCATCCCCCAATCAATCGGATCCTCCGTGGGCTCTCTAGGATGTGGACTCATCATGAATCGTACCGGGAAATACAAAATCCTGTCTATTTGCGTCATGGTCAGTTTCTGCCTCGGCACTGGACTTCTCGCAACACTCGGTTTCGATCGTCCAGATTGGCCTGTTTATATCTATCAAACCTTAGTCGGAATCGGATACGGAGGTATGTTAACAGTCACTCTCCTAGCCGTCATCTCGGCCGTATCACACGACCACCAAGCAGTTATCACCTCTGCCACGTACGCATTCCGCTCCACTGGGTCGACGATAGGCGTTACCATCGCCAGCACTGTGTATCAAAATATCCTCGTCTCATCTCTGAACGAGAAATTTGGCGGGAGAAAAGGAGCAGATGAGGAAATTAGACGTATTAGAGATAGTTTCGATGAGCTGAAACACCTTCCTGAGGGGTGGAAACAGGGTGTTATGGATAGTTTTGCGGGGGCGTTGAGAGGTGTTTTCTTGACGGGGATGGGGATTGCGGTTATTGGGGCGGTGTGTGGTGCTTTTATGAGGCAGCATACTTTGCATAAGAATTTGGCGAGGAGGGGTTCGAATGCTCGTTGAGGTTGATATAAGATGACATTTATAGAGGTTCAATCTATGAGTTGAATATCTTGAAGAGTGTTCATTTTGTTATGTGTATGACTTCCTCTGGTTGTGTTTGAGACCAAACTCCGAATCTTGGGCCAGAGTTGAGAAGTTCACTCAGCTTGCAGGCAAGTTCGATTGTGGGACATTATACTTGCATAAGCAACACAGAACATGTTTTCGTCCCAAAAAGAAATAAATCTTCAGTCTCCAGCTTAGTGGCTGTCAACCATCAGACAATTTCACCCGTTGGGAGGCGCAAGGCCGTCGTTTATTTTCTGTTGTCAAATAAGTACAAGGCGACGCAAAGCAAAAATTAAGGTATCAAAGTCCTCGACGCATATAACATTCTTCTACGACAGCAAAAGGTCTTATTCCAGGAGCTCGATCAGTGTCTGGTTCCGGGCTGTCTCAGACGTAGCCATCCTGCTTAGAACGTCCTATGGCTGTGCGAAGGTGTCTTGATGATGATAAAAAGAGTTATCCTAATTTTGAGGAAGTTTTAGTTTATTATATACTACAGAAAGGGTAGAGGGCGTGTTGTAGTCAGCACGTTTTAGTGAATCGGGTTCCAAGATTCAAAAGTTGGATTTATGGACTGCTTGTTCTATTTACTTGCAAAAGATGGTGACGAAGAGCAAGGTAGTGGGGTGAAGGAAATGGAGAGTCGAAATTCTTGTCCAACCCCCAATACACAGGACTCTCCTTCCTATTTCCTTTATCGTGACTACCTTGCTAGTTTTACTCAGCAATCTGAGACACACCAAGTTGCAAAATCAATATTCAAACGGCAATTTTATGCCAGCAATGTCAGAGAAACATCAATCAATACGGGTTCTAAAACCCGTATCCCATCCCCGATACCAGGTCATCTCCTAGCCACACATCCTCTCTCTTCTATACCCTTCATTTCGACTGAGTTTCCCAACCATCTTCGATACAGCTGTTAAATCGCACTACCCTTCTCATTACCTGAACCCCTCTCCTGTGAACTCAAGCATAAAAGATTTCAAATAGAATGTGTCTCTCGGAGATAGGCTGGGATATTTTGAATGAAGAATTGGGTGGAAGGAGGGAGATTCTTGTCAGGAAAAGGGCAAAGATTGAATGACATTCGTAGGAGGAGGAAAGGGAATGTACTAAACACACTATCACTAGCATTTAGCCATCAAGACCAAGAGATAAGCGTAGAAGAAGTAGGTATTCCCGTTGCGTTGCCTTGTCCTTCTAGCCCCTTTCCCATCTCGGCTCCCCTGGCCTATCAGTCCCCAGTAAGCCATCACATCTTTCTCGAGCATGAGGCCACAGCTGTTGTTCGTAATTTCAAGCCGACCAAGAGTTAGTCGGATAAAGCTTTGTCTCAATGCCTCCAAAACTCCCTAGATCTAAATCTGCCACCATAGCTACTTTTCAATTGACTCTTTTTCAAGCAAAATGACTACCTCTCATCCAGCTGCAAAACCTCCACCACTTCACACGAAAGTTCGAAATCAAAACCGATATCTTCTCCATCTCCTCCCTAGCGCTTCCTCAACCTTCCTCTCCCTCCTCCTCCTCCCTTCCAACCTCACACCGCACCCCGAGCACCCGTACTCTCCACCCCTCTCCCCTTCCCCATCACTAACGTCTCCCGCCACGTAAAAATCCCACTGGGCCCCTCATATACCTCCCCTCACGAATGAAAAACCTATACTCCACGTCACACTCTCTATCACCACCAGCACCTTCGTTATCGTCCCTCCTCCTCCTCCTCCTCCTGTTGTAAGCAAAGGCAGACGAGGCCGTGATACTAGACAGCACCGTTAGATCCAGGAAGAAGGGGGAAAGTGACGTGACGTAGACTTCTTTCTGTTGTGGAGTAGATTTTGGTAATTTGATTGAGAGAGCGCCTATTAGGGTTAGAGTTAATGTTGTGGCTGCGCTGGTTGTTAGGGGGAGGAAAAGGAGGAAGAACAGGAGGCACGTGAGAATTCACTTTACAGGCTTGCTGAGATCCCGTCTCTTGCGAGCTGCCCAGCGAGCTCTAGAGCAAGAAGAAGAGAAGTAGCTCGAGATAGCTTAACTCACTCGGCTAGATAGATTGTCGTCCAAGCATCTGATCCTTTCGTGTGGAGAGAGATTAATTGCAGCGGGAGGATAGATTGCTGTGCGTGCTGCGAGTGTTTAGCCGGCAGGCTTGTGGAGTGCAGCTGCAGCAGGTAGGCAGGCGGACGGTCAGACCCTCCTTGGGTAAATAATGATGAGTGCGAGTACAGGTTGGAGGTTGAGAGGTTGAGAGGTTGGAGAGAGGTGATCAGGAGACTGATTCTTGGTCGGGGAGGTAGCTGAGATGGGGAGGTGGATGTGCGGTAAGTAGTGATGACGGGAGGAAAACTGGATTTGATTTGGAGGAAAGTGAGAACCAGATGTTGAGAACAGAAGAAGTTGGAGAAGAAAGTGATTTAAAAAGCTTAGTCTGTACTTGGTAGAGAGAAGTGAGCAAACTCCTATCTCGAATTCAGGGCACGCAATTCTCAAAAGTGACGGCGGGTGCTCTCAAACTTGAGACCTTCAGACAACTTGTCTGAGAAAACTGAGCATAAAAAACCAAACATAAACCTCTAAACTATTTAGAACATGTGCCATTCTGAAATCCTGAATCAAGCTGAAGATTCGCCGTCTAAACAAGGTCATCACGCCAGCACGTGATAGACCCCCATAATATATGCTTTGACCAACCAACCGGAAACGCAGACCCAAAGTCACACCCAAAACGCATGCAGCATGCAAGATCTTCCACCTATAAGCTCTTCTCCAACTTCATGACTTCCGCAACTCCGTCCGCAATGCCCTGTGTCTTGACTTCGTCAAGTCTCTTCAGCGGTCGACGAGGATAGCCGCCATAGCCGTAATAACTCTGGATCGCGCTCTTGGTACCGGCAATGGCAGCTTTGGTCAATACCCAGTCACCTTTGCTGAGGATCTTTTGCATGGCAAATGCTTCATCTCGCTTGCCTTCCGTATACAGATCCCAGATCTTGACGCACACTTTAGGCATGACATTCGCTCCACCGGCAATGATTCCTGAACCACCAGATATCAATGTCTGAGTTGTGAAATCGCACATTCCGCCAAATGCCATGTATCCCGATCCTTCACTGAATGGTGTCTTCGCATTTGTTGCAAGTGCCACTCTCGTGAGCTTCCCTGTGTTTCCGCATGTGAATTTGGTGCCGATGATGTTTGGGTGTTTGGCGAGCTTGATCAAGAGATCTGAATCCATATCGATGCCTGCCACAGCTCCAGGGTAATTGTACAGTATTATCGGGAGCGGACTGCCATCTGCTACTTCGATGAAGTAATTGTACACAGCATCTTCGTCCATCAGGCCTCGGAAATAGCTGGGGGGAAGAAGAAGGACATATTCTCCACCTGCTCTCTCGCTATGCTTGCAGAGCTCGATTGTCCCTCGGACAGAACCTTCGGTGGCTCCTACGATAATGGGTACTTTTGTGAAGCCGGCAGAGTCGAGCGCGTCACGGGTAGCTTTTGTGACGGCTGTCTTCTCGTCGAGTGAAAGGTGGACCGCTTCTCCGTTGGAGCCCATTGTAACAAGTCCAACAAGACCTGCTTCAGCGAGACGAATGGCATGTTTCTTGATGATGGGGATATCGAGTTCTTCGGTTTCGGGATCGAAGAAGGTCATTGTTGGGGCATAGATGCCGCAGGGCAGAGGACGGCGAGAGCTCGTGTGCCCATTTGTTCCGTTTGTTCCATTAACTGCTGCCATGACTGTAGCTGGATCTCTTCTAAGTTGTCAAAACGATTGTTGTATTAGAGAGAAGATGTGATATTATATGTATATTGGAGACGATGAGGTGAGACTGCAAAGAGGAAGGAGCTTAATATATGAAAGAATTGATGAGACACTTAACGAAAAGTGAAGTCCGAGAACGGAAGGTCGCCTCGAAGTCAAGCTGGATCTCTCACCAGATGAGCACGGTATGTATAAGAGAAATTCAGACAACCCTGGAGGGATTTTCCGGATATGGACTGCATCGAGATGTGTCGAATGAGAGTTCTGACGACGTCTAGTGGGGGGGCCGTATGATATTATTCCGAACAAGGCGTCTTGGTTCTTTTTTTGGTGCCACCGTAGTGTGAATTGCGGGCAAGAAATCGGGGAAGCGGCGAAGTATAGTACTCTCCATGGTCTGCTGGAGACGTGCCTCGATACCAGACGGCTGGAAAGAGGAATTCTCCCCTGCTTGAGGCCATACCTGAATGCTGTCCACGGAGATACCTCACGATGGTAACTTTCTGTATGCGTCTTTTTGCAGGGCCGGAAGACAGATGCAGGGTCAGTACGGGCCCTGTACCTCTGAGCCGGGATTTCATCTGCAAATGTGATGTTTGGGTTGACCAAGATGTCGATGGGTGTCGTTGAGCGCTGCGGGATGAGAGACGGACGAATTATTCCACCAACCACAGGGTGTAGGATGATCATCCGATCAGCCCCTGGTGCCCTCGCAAGCCCTCGCAAGGTTCTGAAGCGGTTTCCAGGCGTGGGGTATCAACGCCCGAAGATCCTTTGGGTAAGGGGGGCTTCAGGCTGTTATCGCTCCGCCAGTGATGATAAGTGCGGGGCATTAATATCACCATCGTTAATATATTCTCTGGACGAGAAGGCCAACTGATCAGCTCGGTGCAGGTGGTAGATGCACGCAATTGCCGGAAGAAATCTTTGGTAGAGGTCAGAGAGTCCAGACATTGATTTGATTTGGTTGACGGGACGCGCTGGCTTGCGGGAGATGTGCAGGAAGAGAGGAAGAATGGGGAGTGTCGAGGAGGAAGAAGTCCATTTGGCGGGGTAGTTTCGTAGGGAGAGGTACGAATATTCTCATGCAGTATGCAGTGAGGTAAGACTGAAGGAAAGGAAGAAGCAATTCTCTCCCAAGGTTCAATCAAGCGAGCCGCGCTACCCCAGCCCAGCCCAGGACGCCTCGTCTCTGCTCGTCCCCTGGTGCATCACAGATAGCAAAAGCAATCATATGCTGCTGCGGTATATTGTCAACAAGATATCGTCGACGTCTGATGGGATCCCAAATCCTGCAAAGAGCCGTATTGAGAACCTCAAACACGCATCACCAGCCATCAGCATGCGGACATGACCTTGTCACGAAAATTACTCTTTCGAGTAATCCATGACAATTATTATTGCTGTTCTGTTCTTCCGTCCCATCTTTGCCCACAGCCCAGCCCAGACCAGACCCGACACACTCTTTTTTCTCTGGCGTCGTCGGATTATTCTTGAGCGAGCTGGTGGAGTTTCTTCCCCACCAGACTTCGACCCCTCTATTCTTCCGTCGTCCCCGTCAAAACCCGCAAAATTCATTGTTCCTTCCCACGGACGCGCGACTCGAGGCAATCAGGCGTAAACAGATCTCATGATGTTGCTCTTCTTCTACTTCTACATCATCCCCACAACTTCTTCTTCCTTCTCCACACCAATCGATACCGGTTGAATCAACAACACACTTCTTGCACGCAATTGACACAATATCACCATGGCCGAGGTCGCAAGCCATCCCAAAGCCGCTGATGGCTCGAAGCCATTGAATGTCCTGATGGTGGGCACAGGAGAGTATACCACCGGGTTCGTAGGTGGAGGCGCCTCTGGATCAGACAAGAAAGTTGGCGTCGTCGGCTTGACGATGTTTGATTTAAGACGACGAGGAAAAGTTGGAAAATTGTCCATGGTTGGAGTATCAGGGAAAAAATACCCCGCAATCCGTATGTCTTCACCCCACTCCCTCAAACAACAATAGCAACAACTTCTTACAATTCTCCAGGCGAACATCTCAACAAGAACATCTGCCAATTCTACAACAACCTCGACACTTCCTTCGCATCCTACCCCGCAGACGACAAAGTCGACCCGGAATCCTACAAAACCGCCATCGACGCCCTCTCCCCCGGCGACGCCATAACAATCTTCACCCCAGACACGACCCACTACCCCATCGCTCTCTACGCCATCGAACGCAAAATCCACGTCCTGATCACCAAGCCCGCGGTCAAGACCCTCGAGCACCACCAATCGCTGCTCGCGGCCGCCAAAAAGCATGGCGTCTTCATCTACATCGAGCACCACAAGCGCTACGACCCGGCGTACGCGGACGCGCGCTTCAAAGCGCAGTCGTTGGGTGATTTCAACTATTTCTACAGCTACATGTCGCAGCCGAAATCGCAGCTCGAGACCTTCAAAGCGTGGGCGGGCGTCGATTCGGACATCAGTTACTATTTGAACAGTCACCATATCGACATCTGCGAGTCGATGGTGCAGCAACGGGGCTATACGCCGGTTAAAGTCTCCGCGAGCGCGAGTAAAGGGGTCGCGGTGGGACTCGGCTGTGATCCGTGTACGGAGGACACGATCTCGTTGCTGGTGCATTGGGTGCTGAAATCTGATCCGAGTAAGCGGGCGACGGCTGTGTATACGGCGTCGTGGACGGCGCCGCAGAAGGCGGGGGTGCATTCGAATCAGTATTTTCACTATATGGGCGGGAAGGGCGAGATTCGGATTGATCAGGCGAAGAGGGGGTATGATGTTGCGGACGACAATGTTGGGCAGCTGATGTGGTATAATCCGTTTTATATGCGGTATGCTCCTGATGAGGAGGGGAATTTTGCGGGGCAGGGTGGATATGGATATGTGAGTTTTGAGAAGTTTGTAGATGGGTGTGTAAAGGTTAATAAGGAGGGTCCGGGGGCGTTGGAGGAGCTTGATAAGAGGGGTTTGCCGACGCTGAGGAATACGGTTGCTACGACTGCTATTCTTGAGGCGGGGAGGAGAGCTTTGGATGAGGGGAGAGAAGTGGGTATTGAAGAGCATGATGGGGTTTGGAAGCTCATTTGAGAGAGTTGGTTAGTTATGCAGAGGAAGAAAAATGCTGTTGTAGTTTCATTATGATTCATTGTTGGATATGTGGCCAATCTCGTGAGCAAAGAGCCTTACACTTTATACCAATTAAGGAGAGACTGGAATGTCAAATCTCAACCCTTTCCATCCTCAATCCAGTCAAAAGTCATCATCCCTCATTTACAACTCCGCCTTCCCCTTCGCCAACTCCTCCAAAATCGGCTTCTCCAACGCCTCCGGCTTCGTCGTACTCGCCCACCTCTGCTTAACCTTCCCATCTCTGCCTACCAACCATTTCTCAAAATTCCACTTGACTCGCTTCATGCCGAGCAATCCGGGTTTCTCTTCCTTTAGCCATTCGAAGAGTGGGTTGGCTTTGTCGCCGTTGACGTCCGTCTTGCCCATTATGGGGAAGGAGACGCCGTAGTTGACGAGGCAGAAGGATTGGATGTCGTCGTCGGTGCCGGGCTCTTGGCCGCCGAATTGGTTGCAGGGGAAGCCGAGGATGGTGAAGTCGTCGCTGGGAGGAGGGGGAGTTAGCTTGGTGTTGTATCTTAAGGAGGAGGAGAAATCGGGGTTATGAAAAGTGTGGGTCTGAGGAGCTGGTTCATGGTTGAAAGAATTGAGATGAAAAAGGTTGAGTTGGGTTGATGGTGTAGAGGGAGAAATGAATGGTGGACAAACCCATGCGTCTCCTTCAGTTTCTTGTACAGCTTCTCAAGCCCTTCATATTGTGGCGTGAACCCGCATTTCGAGGCCGTGTTCACAATCAAGACGACCTTGCCCTTGTAATCGGTGAGAGGAACCGCATTGCCCTTCTCTGTTTGGTGAGGGGTCGGTCAGCTTATCGTATGACGGATGGAGGGGTAATCATCGCCCATCAACTCGGACAAAATAGAGAATTGAAGACAGTACGTACTATCAAGCGGCTTGAAATCGTAGAAGCTGGTAGCGGAAGCCATTCTGATGGTCGTATGTATCTCTCGTCGTTGCAGATGTGCGGTGGTAGATATCCCAAGCTGTTGTCTGGAAACAAAGCTTAAATTAGACTTCCTCGTACAAGTAGGTAGAACGATAGCTTGGAGGTAGTGGCGCGGCGGGAGGCGCATGGACTTATGTACTCTGGAGTTCAGGCAGAAATGGGAATTGGGGGTATCAGATAGTTTGTTTGTGGTTTGTAAACGGTTTCAAGGTTGATGATGAAGCATGCGTTCTGGACTCGATGAACAGGTGCTTGGACCTGCCTCGGCTTAGGATGGTGCCGATTTGAGTTTATGCTGCGAGGTGGTTGCCTTATCGATAAGCAGGTGGAGTTTTCTAATCAGGTGAAATGAGCAAGCGGACTCCGACCTGGGTAGCAAATGAGAGTCGCGACAACCTTTGCTCTTTCTTCACCACAGACATCAACCTCTCAAAAGCAAGTGCTTTCAACTCCTATTCGTGCGTTGACAATTGTTCTTGCCTTTGATATAGCGTTACCTCATTCTTTCAGATCACTCGAAAGCGTTGCTTGTGGTTGTGAAATCATCGTTCAAATGTGATTCGCTCTCTTGTCGAGTTATCCGCAGCGCAGATATGCAGCCTCACCTCTCAAGTTTGGATAAGCAGCCGTTGGTTGACTTCTCTCAGAAACGTCTCTGGATCTTGGGCTAGGTCGTTTGAGCCGTGGATATAGACCCCTCACTAAGATCTAATCGACATGACAACTCAAACCTTCACACACAGTCCATTGCCTAGTGGATCTTGGTTCAGGCTACTAAGAATTCTACCCGGCTCCTTCGAAGACCCAATTCGACGCGAATTGCTCACGCAAGAACTCGACACTGCGGAAGACTATGAACCAATCTCCTACGCTTGGGGAGATCCCACAATGTCTCACGAGATCATGTGCAATGATTGTTCCCTATTTATCACGAAGAACCTGTTTCAAGCCCTTCGACGATTTCGAGGTACCCAGCCACGCTTTCTATGGGCTGACGGTATCTGCATCAACCAAAGTGACGAAGCTGAGAAGAGCAGTCAGGTCTCATTCATGAGCAGAATATATGAGAAAGGGTACCAAACCTTGATTTGGTTGGGCGAAGATGACGAACATGATGGCTGTGCCGAGACCTCGTTCGCCATGATTAAGCAATACAATCGCTACATTCAGTCTCATCCGTTGGCCACCGATACAAACTTTCACCAAAAAATCTGGGAAAGCTTAGGGGCAATGTCTGCTTCAGCCACTTCTAATCTGATCTCGTGGCAAGAACTGGATGGTTTGCACTGTCTGAGTCACCTTTTCAGACGTCCTTGGTTCTCACGCATATGGGTCATAAACGAAGTGGGCTTATCCAAAAGGGCCACAGCGTTTCTTGGGCGATCTTGTATTGCATGGAGCGAGATTGTCCTCTGTGCTGTTGTCTACACCTTCCTGCCTCGGAATATCCATAACGTGACACTGCCAACTGGAGATACCGCCAACGCGTTTAAGACAATATGGACAATGACATTGCGTCAAGGGTCATGGCTCCAAGATCAGCATGTTTGGTTATTGCAAGAGATCGCCAATGATACCTGGTTTTCTAATTATGTATCGTTCTTGGGTGTCTTGAATCTTAGTCGCAATTTCTCTGCGACTGATCCTAGGGATCATATTTTTGCATTATTAACGCATCCGTGGCTCCAAGGCTTACTTGCTCCAAATTACAGTTGGTCTTTAGCAGAGGTCCATCTACGTGTAGTGGAACAACTGCTGTATAGACATCAGCGGCTAGATATACTGAATTATGTTGAGAATGAGGACGCAGATGTTCGTTCATCTTCGACCTTGCCATCATGGGTTCCTCAGTGGCATAGAGCCAAGCAGCGGCTTGGACGTGTCTTGTCATGGAATGCTCTAAACGTCGAGCCAGATGAAGTCGTCATACGAGTATCGGACAATCGGCTTCACGTCGCTGCTCTTCTGGTGGATAAGGTCGACAAGCATTCAGAACTGCTAACCTGGAATGATCCTGCAGAACCTGCCGATACAACCAATGCAGTGCAGCAACTTTATAGTCTACAGCAAGAGGCTCACCAGTCAGTTGCCAGGAATAGCCCAATTTCAAACACGAGAAATTGGGCCATTCTGATTGGAACGCTTGTTGACGGCAGCTATAGCAGACCAGACCTCAAGCAAGACTTCATGGCATATTTTGAGAATTATGAGTTGCATGACCTCGCCGCAAAAGCCCCGTTCTCGAAGCCCAAAAACGCACGTCGTTTCCCGCCTGACGGACACAGATTTGCTGACAGGATCGTTGAAGCTTGTTTCCAAAAGAAGTTTTTCACGACATTAGGAGGCAGGTGTGGCCTCGGGCCCGGAATACTAGCTGATGGCGATATTCTTGCAATTGTGTTTGGCTGTAACGCGCCTTTGCTCTTGCGCCCAGCAGACACATCAGGAATGTATAAGCTCGTTGGATCTTGCTATTTGTGGGAATTGATGTTCGATAACAAGGAAAATTACGCTGCCATCAATTGGAGGAATGGTTCTTTGCAGAAAGAGAACATCTGTCTGGTGTAGGGTTGGGACGACTTCGACCTTCAAATGTGTTCGAGGATTGGAACTGCGCCTATACAAGAAGCAAGATTGAGAAGCTGCTCACTTCATTACCTGATTGCTCTAGTAGACATGCATAAGGAACTTGAATTTCGACACGCGACGGAAAGAGGCATTTAAGCGAGCACAGGAAAGAAACCCCTTCCCGAGACTACTTGCTGCTTCCAAACCCTTTCAGGAGACAATCTCATTCGAATCTCACAATCGAAATGTCACACGTTCGGTCCTCACTGCTTCAGATCTCACAAGTTCAAGCGAATCAATCTCCATTGCTACCAACTTCCAAACGAGCGTGTCCTTTCACCAACCTCAACCTCCACCCAGCTCATCAAATCAAAAACATCACGATGAAAAAGCAAAACTTCTCCTCCGCGCTTTCATACCAAGCCCTGCTCACAAGCTACAATACCAAGCTACTCCTGACTGCTTTGATGAAGTCGTCGAGAAGCCTAGGACTGAGATGGAGACTCCTAGTCGGTGGTATAGGCAGTTGCTGCATCGGCGTCGGCTCTCTTGTCCGTCGTGTAGGCAGTGGCAGCGTCTGCGTCGGCTCTCTTGTCGGTGGTGTAGGCCGTTGCGGCATCGGCGTCAGCTCTCTTGTCCGTCGTATAAGCTGTAGCAGCGTCTGCGTCGGCTCTCTTGTCGGTGGTATAAGCAGTAGCTGCATCAGCATCAGCTCTTTTGTCGGTGGTATAAGCTGTGGCGGCATCGGCATCAGCTCTCTTGTCTGTAGTATAAGCAGTTGCTGCGTCAGCATCTGCTCTCTTCTTCTTGTCTGTGGTATAGGCTGTAGCAGCGTCCGCATCAGCTCTCTTGTCTGTAGTATAAGCGGTGGCCGCATCTGCATCTGCTGGGCTACGTTTTCCAATGCCTGTGGTATCAGAGTCAATATTATGACCAAGAGGTTTTACGAAATCCTTCACTTGAATAGAAATGAAGGCGGCTTTGATTTGATACGTACTAGCAGGAATGGCAGCTGCCAGAGCAAGAGCCAAGAAAGCAGGCAAGAGGATCAAGGATTGACGCATATTGGACTAAGTTTTTGGTTGGCTTGAGATGGCGAGTGTGGAGGTCCTTGTGAGTGTTTCTTTGACGGTTCAATGAGTGTGGCCTGTTTTCAACTTGGGATTTTAATTTATCTTAACATAAGTGGTTTCATGGCTTGGGCGACCACTATGTCGTGCTTCAGAGCTTGAATGACAATACCTGCATTGGAACGGACCGTTTGAAGCAAGTTAGGCTATGTGTCATGGATGCTACATGCACAACGACTTGAAGTCGTGCATGTCCTCGAGTCCTTGCTCGAGTCCTGCTTGAGTCGTTACATCACTTCAAGCTTTAGGCTCTGACGCTGCATAGTTTTGACGATGTTGACAAGTCAATCCTTGACGCATGAGCCTGCGATGTCATACAGAGATGCACGACGACATGTTGATTGATCCAAGTCTCTGGTCTCGTGGTTTGTGGAGACTGCTACACCTCCTTTGGGATGATACTCCAGCTCAATACTTTACATTAAATGTATTCTGTGTATCTTATTCTGAATGTCATCGAATCCAGATGGAAGGGACTTTTCAGTGACGCCGTGCTACCCAGATGGAAATGGAAGAGGCTTCACGTCACCTGACACTCTACAACATACACATTTTGAGCATACCTGCACCAGACCCCTCGTATTCACCGAGCACAAAGAACGAAATAAGCTTATGTCATAATTTTTCTAGTTAAAGATGTGATGCTTTGCACCACTTTCAAAGATTACTAGCACCTGACAGTGCATGAGCGTGGCGCAAATAGGGAGAGTTCCCAGTACAATATCTGGGAGACTTGTGTTACCTTCCTCGAATCCTCTATCTCCGAGACTCTGCATTTGATATTGATTTGCTACATGGTCTAGACCATGATTGTTCAAATCGTCCAGAGTACCTCGTTGTCAAGGTCTATCTCGCCCCCCGCAAAGAATCGGCTCGGGGTACACTATTCTCTATACGTCCTTCTCCTAAAACTTTCTCAATTCTCAACAATGGAATTCAAGCGATACTCAGCATTACCAGAGACAATGGATGAAGAGAATAGCTCTCGAAGGTCATCAGAAGGAACTTCTTCTGAGGCTACGCTACTGGAGAAAGGGAAGGATAATGACGAAACTTCTAAGGGCCACAGTAGCCAGTCATTTTGGAGACGACATATCCTCTCTTTCTTCATTCACTTCACAATCTTTTTGACATACTCAACACTCGTCTTGTTTGCACTTAGACCGACGAATTCGGGGACTGTACAAGATGCGCGCAATCTTCTTTATTGTTTGTTGATATATAGTTTGCCAGTGAGTCTGGTGCTAACGCAAAACAGCGCCGGCGAACGAAGTCCTGCGTTGGGACGTCCACCACTTTAATCTCGGAGATGGTCTCTCAAGCCCATATTCAGGATACCCAACACCAGAACTTGATGAAGCATGGGACAAACTTCTGGGAAGTAAGTCACCAACATATAATTTTGACAGCGAAACTCACTATTCTGTTTCACAGATATGAATATCCGCCTCTCACTCGAAGATCTGGAAGCTGTCGGCCGCGTCGAAGACGCCGTCGAGCTTCCTGATGGTTCAGGTTACGCTGGAACCCTAAACATTTATCATGAGATCCATTGCGTCAAGTGGCTACACGTCTACATGTATCAAGAGTACTACTATCCCAATCTCGACGATGCTCAAAGGGAAGAAAATCGCGAGCATTCTGGTGAGCTTCCAGAAACTTATCTTTAGAGATAGTCTCTGCTAACACAAACGAAGAACATTGTCTCAATCAGCTGCGAAGTACTGCAATGTGCCATGGAGACGTGGGCATGGTGACCTATAGTTGGGGAAATGATAGCAGGAAGCCAAAAGCTGCAGCTACGGCTCATCAGTGTATAGATTTCGAGCGCTTGGCCGAGTGGACTCAGGAGCGGACGATTGATATGTTTGAACCGGGTTATCTTGTACATCCCACGTACGGAGCTGTATATAGCGAAGATGATACTAAGGGATTGATGGACTGACACTGTCATCCCTGTTGAAGGTATATCTAATTGCTGATATTTGAAATTTTGGCATTCGCATTTTCACGATTTCTTCTGTTGGATGCATTTATGGAGCATGTTTCATGATATCCATCCTTTGTACACCAAAATTGTTCTTTATTCTCCCCATATGTGTGTCGTCTAAACACTTATTAAGTTGCCTCGCCTTAATCGTCAGTAGTCTGTCAGCTTGATTGTTCATCTGAGAACTATATCCACGTGATCTGTCACTCCTTCATATCCATGTTCCCGGTACAAGTACATGTTTGTGGAAGCAAGGTTCTGTCATACATATCGTATATTACAACAGCTTGTCATACGCGTGGCTTGAAGCAATGTCAACAGCAACGTTCCGCAAAACGGATTGAAACTGTCCTCCATTGCACTACCCAGGGTATCTACGTCCGAATGAGAATTTCACAAGGCCGAGGTCGGATGCAATCGTGACTTTACCCTTAACTCAAGTATTGATTACGCAAGGAGCGATGATGCATGGTACTTTGTTTGAGGTTGTCTTACCTTCTGCAAGTGACAAGTCAAGTTTGGTGGCAAAAGCTTAAGGAACAATATCTCCTACCAGATGGTCTAGATTATTGATCCTCTCGATAGCATAATCGGAGGATTCATTTGTGGAACGCAATGGTTGCCCCACATTCGATATCTTATGCACTGTCAAGCGGCTGCGTGCGATGGGAATGTAGTGTCACTTCTGAACTTCGCTTCTCCATAAACATCATATGATCCAGTACTACTCTGAAGATCGTTGCTGAGGGCCCCAACCCATTCCCCTGACTGTCTGATTCCAGTATCTTAATCTTCATACTTCATCGAAATTTTCCATTCCCCGGTTCTCGGATTCTGTCCTCATCATCGTCTTAATGCTTCCCCTCTCGGGCACAATGGCCTACTTCTCAAAGTTCACGCAGAATAAAAGTCTCCAGAAGGACCAATACTCAGCAGTTCGAACATCGGAAGACAGTTCTTCCAAAGATGGGTTTCTCGAGAAAGGACAAATCTTGTACCGAGAAGAACCTACATTATGGCAACGGTACAGAACAATGATCTTCGTCCAGCTGGCGATTTTAGGAGGGTGGACTCTGGTCATGTATTTTGTGGCGCGTGAGATTCGGGGACTGGCTATTCATGGGCCGGACTTGATTCATTGTAAGGTCAATTCTTTGGTCGATGTTCAGAAGCTGATGTGGCTAGCTATCGCGATCGATGCCGTGTACTGGGAAGAGAAGAAATTCACGTTAGGAGACAGGATACAGGAGAGCAGTATTTACTCGGGAAGACCTACTCCAGCACTAGATAAAGCATGGCATGATCTGCTGAACTGTACGATGTTGCATCCTTCTTCAATGTTAATAATCCACTGACTCATTTTGCAGCTGAAAACATTCGTGTGGAGCCAGAAGTGATGAAAAGACTTGGTCGAGAGGATATCGGAGTGCGCATACCCGGAGATGATGGCTTCATCGGAACCCTCAATGTTTACCATGAGATTCACTGTCTGGTAATGATACCCTTTTCTTTTCAACTGACAGGTACTGACGTATTGCAAGAAACGACTTCACCAGTATATGTATCAAGAATACTACTGGCCTGATCTTGACGATGCTGAAAGAGAGCTGAATCGGCTCCACAATGGTGAGGACAGTGGCTCACTTTATCATGTACACCTACTAACACTCCCTCCAGAGCATTGCATAGACTTCTTACGACAAAGTGCTATGTGCCATGGCGATGTGGGCTTGATCACTTTCGAATGGTCTCCAACAAATCTCATCCCCATTGCCAATGGTACGACTCATCAGTGCGTCAATTGGCAGAAGTTGGATGAATGGACAAATGAGAGGACGCTTGATATGATGCAACCAGGGTGGCTAGTTCATCCCACTTTGGGTCCTGCCTACCCTGCTGGTGAAGGCGATAGAATTGGAGCAGCTACAGGTCACGTTCATGATCCTTGATTTTCTCACGCGGTGTTGGCTCGCATATTCCTTGATATAATATGTTAAGACTCGAAGAAATGTTTCTCGGTTTACATTTACGCGTATTTATTATTACAAATTCATGAGACTTGTGTGAATATGTCGCGAGCTTGTCAATATGCATGGCGACGACATGACGGGCAGATCAAATGACTCGAGCCCGAAGTCTTCTCACTCAGCCTCTGTCTCAAATTAGATCCTGCTTTCTCCTATTCTTACTCAAGAGAGTCCAACATCTCATTTCATACTGTGATGATGTCACCGATTTCCATCCCTTAAAAATATTGCAAGACTGTGTTGTATCTGATATGCTCTACATACTAACTCGGCTCACTTGAATGAACCAAAACCTTGGCGACTAGCTTTTTCTACGAGTTTGCTTTTCTCTTCAGAGATTCATTAGAAAATCTTGATGATTAGGAATATATTCCAGATGGCATCTCTCTCGTACCCCTTGATCCTACCAAAAGCTCATGTACCATGGCTTGGTGTTTCGAAATCTTCGTTCTTCGGCAAGTGCTTTGAGTGTTGGAAACCACTATGAAGAAGGACATCAGAACAATGACTTTACGTGCAATAAGATAGTCACATACAGGCGTTCCAAATCCAGTTGCAGCATCCCATCCGATTTTAGCTGGGAACCCAGCAGTGTTGCAGCCAGTGTTCGACCCCGCAACGACATCCTTGAAAGCCTTGGAAGCTTTGGAATAGATCCAAGGGTTGAGCCAACCAAGCGCTGGTCTTCCTTCAGAAATGAGGGCATCGTTGACAAGTGAGAATATGGCAGCTGCGCCCGGAGTAGAAGCGCTAGTACCATCAAAGATGGTGGAACTACCATTCGACACGACGATGTAGTGATAGGCTCTGAGTGATATATCCGGATATCCGCGTCCGTTTCTGTTATACAAGCCATCGTAAAGAGATCCTAGGCCATTGACGTAATCATCAACGACACCTTTCTGGAAACTTGGACGTGAGAAGTAGTTGCTGAAACCTCCTCCCGTGACGAATGTAGCACGGGCATCAAACGCAACCAACTCTGGATCCCAACCTCTTGTTCCGCCCACGGTAGTAACATACGGACAAGAGGCTGGGAACTTGGGTAAGAACATCGGCTTGTTGCTGCCATCGTTGTTAAAGCACATTCCATCCGCTCCGACCCCTTCATCTCCACTCGCAACAAGGACTGAAACACCTCGAGCTCCCAACTGTGCAAAGCCTTGGCAAACTCGTTTGGCATACCAACGCGGAACAGTCTGTTCTTCATCTGCATAGGATATAGATATGACTTGTGGTAGTTCTGGTTGAGCTAGCATATACTGCAGCCATTCCAAGTAGGGTTCATTCGTGTTCTCTTCAGCAGACTGGCTATTTTGGAATGCGGGCGCACTTCCACCAACGTTGTACGCTGTAATCGGAACAGGAGATGCCATTCCAAGGATGACTTCCGTATCGAGATTAGCCTCTAGGCTCACACTTGCCGCTGCTTGATCATGTGTAAAAGAGTCGGAGGTGCGGGGAACATTCTCTGTCTGAATCTCATATCCAGCACTGACTGCATCAGGCCGGTATCGCTGAAGGAAAGTCCCGATGTCTGATACACTACTGATATGATCCAGAAAATTTACCACTCCAATGCGATTCTTTGCCGGCAATTGAGGAACGTAATCAAGTGCTCCATACAACGTACGAAGACAGACAGGCGAAGTCGCAACTCTATTGCAAGCTTGAGAAGGAGAAGGATTCTTTGGCAAGTCCTTGATATCTGGAATTTCCATATGACCGAATTGTGTGTGATCGATCGCCACGAGCTCGTTGTATGATGGAGCGCCATTCTCTCCAAGACCTAGTGGTTGTACTTCAGAACGTGACCGGAGACGATGTGTCTTGGTCTTGGTGTTTATGAAAGCATTTGTTGGGTGTATAGCCTCGATATGGTCATGCAGGTGATGAGGCAGTGACCATGCAGACGATCGGATTGCTGTCAGTCCATCGTCGTCGTGTTGATAGACGAAGTACTCGGTATCGAGTAAAGTCTCTATTGAGTGAATTGGTAATTGAATGGTGATCCAATATCGTGATGGACTGTAAGTGACATTGCCAATTCCATGATCTGACAACCATGCTGTGACAAGGTCCTCTGTCTCCGTCGTCGGCTTCATGAGGTCTTCAACCTCAACAGCCGAAAGATGGTGTCCATATCGATGATGGTCAGGATCAGAAACTGTCCATGTCTTTGTCAGTTAAGAAGTTTTGTCACAAATTAAAGTCAGACCTTCATAGAGATTTCGCTCAAGAGCTTCAAATTCTCCATGTTTCAAGCCAATTTGCAAATGGCATTGAGCATCTCGAGGTGCTCGATTGACTTTCTGCCAACCGATGAGGATAGGGTGGTTGTCTTTGACGACATATGGAGAGCTGCTCTTCAAAGGGGTAGCATTTATCGACACACTCTTGCAGAAGGCGAGGAATATGGGGATCACGAGCTCGTAGAACAGCCACATTATGAGATAAAGCCACCAAGGACGTGTCTCATACCATACTATCAATCAGTCTCTTTTGAATATTCTCAAAAGCCCAACCTCAACAAAAGAAGATGCTGGATAGAGCGCAGTACCGGATTACCCCACGTACCCCGCTTGGAAATTAAGCGAGGTAGCCCCTGAAAGAGCTCTGAGGAGAAAATGAGTAGTCTCAACCCTTTCCAGATATGCAGGATGATGCTAATGCACTGTCATATTTGACCAACGTGGAGGCGTACACGGCGCATAATGCATGTCCCAAAAGTATCACGGAACTAAGTGTCCAGGATGTGCTGCCGCCCCTCCAGTCCCTCCATAGCTGGCTTGATGCTCGCGTCAAATTGCCTTTCTGCATATTTCAGGATGCAAATTTCCTACCAAGAGAAGCAGGTCTTTTGCAATCCCAATCTAGCCTGACGGTTTACAATTAATTTGGAATTTGAATCTCCTTAAATTATGTTCTGATTGTACCTTTCCTTTCTCATTGAGCAATCATGAAATCCTTCAGGCCGAAGGTTTCACTGCTATGTACACTTCTCGGAACCCTCTGGGTGTCGATAATTGCCGCGGAGCCGGTACAGTACTGCAAATCTGGCTCTCCATACGCTCAGAATGAAGAGATCGACTTCTGTGTAGGTGCTCTGCTGCACCAAAATTCCTCAAGCAACGCCCACGATTTATACCTCACAATCAAAATCCCTAAACCTCAAAACTCAGCCCTGGGATGGACCGCAATTGGACTCGGTGCTATGATGGAAGGCTCCCTTATGTTTATTGTCTACGGTGATCCTCTCGGTCATGAGGGCCCCATCGTGAGCATACGAACTGCGACGGGACATCATCAACCAACACTTCTTGGACGGGAAAATTTGCCCGAAGGTATGGATCTCCGAGTCATCAGATCTTCTTGGCTCTCTTTCGACTCCAACGAGAAGCAAGATCTCGACAACCCATCTTATGAAGCTTGGGTGTCTCTAGTATGCTACTCATGCTACCTTTGGCACGGCACCAAAATCTCAGCTGAGGCTAGGTCTCAACCTTGGATGTGGGCGTGGAATGCAGAGCAGAAGTTCGACGTCTTCTCATACGATGCTCACCTCAGCATGCACAAACATCATGCTGGTGCTGGAGGATGGGGAAACTTTTACGTCGACATGAGTTCATCTATCAGCACCGCAAAGTGGCCTCCATCACTGCCTCCCATCACTCCCGACATTACAAATTTCGGCGCTTCAGCTATGCAAATGTCTTTCTCGGGATCCATCACCGACATATTCAGTGGACCAGGATCCTATGCTCATGGCTTCATTCTGGCCAGCGCCTTCTTGATTTTCTTTCCGGCTAGTGTTGTGGCTCTTCGTTCTAGACTGTCAAAGTCATTCAAATATCACTGGGTCATACAAGGTGTCGCTTCACTCTTACTCATCTCGGGAGTGATTCTCGGCTTGTTGAAGAGTCGTAGACTGGACACCGTTCATCAATGGGCTGGAATCACTCTTGCATCTTGCGTTGGATTCCAGGCATTATTCGGGTGGTGGCATCACAGAAGATTCGTAAAACTGCAACGACGAGCATGGGTTTCCTTCCTTCATATCTGGCTGGGACGGTCAATGATGGTCATCGGATGGGCCAATGTTGTCAGCGGGTTGTCTCTTCGAGGGTACAAAAGTACTAGTGGTTCGATGCTGACTGTGATCATTGTTGTATGTTTGGAGGCTGTCGGCTTTGCTGTATGGACGTTCTGGAGACAGAGGAAGTGGGACGAACTCGTACGGGAGCCATCTTGGGCTGATATCGATGACGAGAGATTTGCATTGGCTCTCAGCGATGATGAGGACGAGGTGGACGAGATGGACGAGGTGGACGAGATGGACGAGGTGCAGAGAGTGCAAGATGGGAAGGGGAAGGATGAGACAGCAGATCTTCAGCCTCGTGACTCGATAACTCTCAGTGAGAAGTGATATCCTAGCCAGAGAGCAGTACCCCATGGTGCCTTGTTCCACAGATAAAAATTCAAATCGTATCCAAGCTGTCTGCTGCGTTACACTCAAGAGCTTCCAGACCAGTAAATATTGAGGACTCTACAGCTGTTTCCCGCCCATATCGGAAGGTAACATTTTCTAGACGTTTCTGTGACACAGGGCTGATAATAGTGCAAGTCCTCCACAAAATATCGCCTCCTTGCATGGTTGTAACACGGCTCGTGATCCGCAGCATCCCTTCGGACAATTGTTTTGGGTTACTTTGGTAGCGGTGAGCGTATAATATCGTGTCCGAAAGCTGGCATAATGATTCCCATGTCGTAAGAAGTGGCTTGACGGCGCAATCTGGCCGTGTTACACGAACGGAACCAAGCAGACAAACGGTGTTATTGCATAAACCGTTTTAGGATGCCACTTTGTCCAATTGTTACCTCGAGGGCTTCAAAAGGCTTCTTTGATGTACTGAAATGGATTGCCACCTTCGGGTAAATAGATCTTCCTAAAATAGAAGATAGCAAAGAGAATGCTGAACCTCAACATCGAACAGCCAATAAGGAATGCTCGAAGACATTCTGTAAGCCAAGTAACTGCGGACGACATTCTTCGGTAGCAGCCGTCTGACTGATACCTTTGTCTTGAATTGCGCAATAGTAAATATTTGTGGCGTCCAGTCGCAGCAATTAGCTGAGGAAACGAGAATATTTTCATGCCGTTCCCCATTTTTTTATACACCGGTATTCCAGCTTCAAGGTAAGCTTCACACAATCCAGTTTATCTCAACAACTCGTACCTATCGACTGGCGCGCAATGTCTCAAATCCTTCCACCACGATGGAGACGCCAAAGTTTGTTCGGCCAGTCAGACAACGATACCTCTACCAATGACAGTCTCTCTCCTCGTACAGTGTTTCCGTGTGGCTTTCTCTGGTGGCGTTGGCTGAATCGCTACTCATTGCTACTCATGTTTTGTCGAGCATTCCAGTGTCCAAAGATAGCCAATGAGGTCAGTGGAAGCATTGTAATGTACCGATTTGTCATATTCTGCTGATCGGCCTGATCGTACAATTTCCTCTGGGATTCCGAGATCAGATCCAGTTTGCTAAGATTGAAATACATCCTGAGGTCAACTTCGGTAGACTGGTCTCTCGCGATTGATTTGAGAAACTTTGAGCATGTTTCAATAGCTATCAACTTCTCAACTAGATGAATATGACTGGGCCATGCGAGGAGGATAACATGTCTCCAGCAATCATCGAAGGTGGCTTTCAGTTACCGTTGTATCAAGACCCGCACGAATTGAAAAGGAGACGGAATCGACTAGCTCAGCGGAAGCATCGCCAACGTGAGTTTCATGGCTACTCTCACGAGCAAGGCTAACATTCCTACCTCAGGTACGTCGACTGGTTCTCAAGAAAACCGCAAGCGACAGAATAAAAATGAGCGAGGCTCTGTTAATCCCCAAACACCTGGACGTAGTGAAGTATCAACACAATATTCCTGGGACACACCAAGACATCATGATGAGTTGACTGCATTCGAACCTTGCGAAATGGGCTCTGTGATGGACTTTTCATTGCCCACTCCAGCAGAAGACGACAGCAATTCGAATGGAACATCTCCAGAACTCGAACAGCTCATCTCACAAACGTGGCAGCTACCTTTGGAAAACATGAATACAGGCTTTACGTCTAACATCGATTCAATCTCTCATCCAATATATCAACATGAGGATACTGTGACGTTTCCCTATCAGTCACTCGATCAAACAATTCAATTGGAGATGCCTTCGACTCAATTCGTCCAGATGACGTCCGAGGTTGGAGTATTGCAGCCTATAAGAAAGTATTTGGGCACTTCTCCGTCTACTTTGAGGACTTCAGATTTTGAACGGGTACACCACAACAGCATGGAAAACCATGAGCCTCGTGGTGACAAACTGCAAGGTGCTGAGAGGCAAAGGAACGAGTACAGTAGCACACGAGCAGGCCCAAGACTCTCTCCGGAAGGGCATCAAATCTCGGCCGAGCCATTGAAGGCGAAAACTAGCAGTCGTGAGGTTGAAGCTCTCGAGACTCGGTTTGAGCGTGTTATCAAATACGTCGAAGAAGCAGGCTTTGAAAGCATCGACGATATGACTACTCAGTACTATACCACAGTGTTCAAAGAGGATAGCGTGCCCTATTGGGCTCAATCAAGAAGTCGAAGCCGTACTTTGCCTGGTTTTCTCACTTCTGTGCATGAAAGTACTAAGACATGGACGATCCGTGACGTGCAGAGTTATCAGCAACATGTTACCAAGATCGCGGAAAGCATATATCTCAATGAGCTTGCAACAGCGAATCAGAACATCAGGATGAATGAAGGAACGCGTCATCAAACACCAGAACAGCACCCAACACCATCAATTAGACAAGATGACAGAAAGCTTGATAATCTTTGGACAGCAGTCATCGACTTGGAACTCAGCCCAGGGTTGAAGCGAAAGAAAACCATGATACGCGAGAATGTAAGTACTCCTTGCAACACAAAGACTATACAAGTAGGTTCTGATAGGATATAGATGCCAGAACTTTGGTCTCTCCTAATTGAAATAGCACACAAAGCGGACATAAGTCAGCCTCGTGGGTCCCAGGCAGTTGGTGCCTTTATTCTTCTGCTGATGGAATCCTGCACGCCATAGAATGGGCTCATTGACTCGACTCGAGAGCTACTGGGTCTGCAAAAGTGGTTAATGAGCACTGGGCGCAATTTGCGCAACTTGCGCTGGCAGCGAAGACAGCGCAGAGAGCGCAAATAGCACGGGTGTATGGAGACAACTTTTATGAAAGCAAAAACTACCCCAAAGCTGGTTTCTT
Source organism: Mollisia scopiformis (assembly GCF_001500285.1). Taxonomy (NCBI): domain Eukaryota; kingdom Fungi; phylum Ascomycota; class Leotiomycetes; order Helotiales; family Mollisiaceae; genus Mollisia; species Mollisia scopiformis. Next base: position 400,748 of record NW_017263587.1, read on the forward strand.
CTTTTTATGACGCTCACTTGAAGCACAACGAAGCCCTCTTTCGTGCGAGTTAGTAGACTTGAAAGAAACTTGGTGCTCTAAAGCCCTATCATGGCTTTCGCGATAGAGTTGAATCCCTGAACTTATAGCGACCGAAGCCCCTAAAAGCGCGCCAATCTCAGGCTAAGCGCCTAAAGCCATCCCTGTCCAATGACGCCACTCACTGCGGTGATATCTATGGCCTGTTGCTTTGCCACTTTAATAATTCATGCTCTCAATCACAACATCACGACGTTTTGCCTCAACAATGGCTTCAGAACCTAGGCCAAGAAATATTGTGATAGTGGGCATGCATACCCTCATTTTCAGAAGATTCGTAGCTGATTCAAAACAGGCGGCGGAATTATAGGTTGTACTTGCAGCTATTTCCTCACCAGACACCCCTCCTTCGACCCCTCCATTCACAAGATCACGATAATTGAGGCCACTGCCATCGCATCTGGAGCGTCAGGGAAGGCCGGAGGGCTACTAGCACTATGGGCATACCCTGCGAACATCGTCAAGTTATCGTATCAATTGCATGCTGAGTTGGCGCAAAAGCATGATGGTGCAAAGAGGTGGGGTTACAGAGCTGTGCACTGTGGCTCCTTGAGAGCTAAGGGGCGGATATTCGGAGATGCAGATGGAAAGACAGTTGGAAATAATGGAGAGGAATGGAAGAAATTGCCAAAGACGGACAATAAGAAAGCCAAATCAATCGCGGCTGGTATACCAAAGGACTTGGATTGGTTTGACGCCGAAGCAGTGAAAGGCTATTCGGAGATGGGCACACCCTCGACAACTGCACAGGTCCATCCTTATCAATTCACGACGTCGATGGCGGATTTGGCAAAGGAAGCGGGTGCGAAGATCATCCTTGGGTCAGTGACAGCTGTTGATTCTTTCGGTGATGGTGTGAAGGGTGTCACCTACGAGGACAAGGACACAAAGCATATCCACACATTGCCAGCGACGGATGTGATATTAGCGGCTGGACCATGGACTTCTCACGTATATCCCGAGGCCCCAATCGAGGCCATGAGAGCGCACAGTGTGGTGATCAAGGCGGATGTTACTCCTTACGCCGTGTTCAGCGAGATTGATCTACCGAAGGACTTTGGCAGAACTGGGGGAGGAGATGTAAAAAAGAAGCGGCATGGTCTAAGTGTCTCTCCAGAAATGTATGCTCGTCCAGATGGTACAGTCTATGCTTGTGGTAAGAAATCTTCCCTTCCTGCCATAATTGAAGCTGATGAATGTCCCAAGGCGAGGGAGACACTCTCATCCCACTGCCAAAAACCAGTGATCTCGTTGTCTGTGATGAAGATCGATGTCAAGATATCATCGACTACTGTGTTTCAATATCAACTCCTATGCGAGAAGGAGACGTGCTCGCAAGACAAGCTTGTTACCTTCCTTCGGTAGCAGGCGGAGGTGGCCCTCTTATTGGAGAAACTGGTACCAAAGGGCTGTTCATGGCGACTGGTCATACATGCTGGGGCATTCAGAACAGTTGTGCTACTGGCAAGCTAATCAGTGAGTTTGTGTTTGATGGTAAGGCGAAGAGTGCAAAAATAGATAGCCTGGATCCTAGACGATTTCTCTAAGTATGACCTTTGAGTATCTACTGAGACTCTACACAAATGTCTATTTTTGCATATAATGTCTCTCTGGTGGTTCTTCAGGGTCTTCTTGGTTTCTTTACATCTGAGTCTTTTCAGCGCGATGGGCGCAAGTTGCGCAATTTGCACGGATAGCGCAAATCGCGCATTTCGCGCAAATAGCGGGGATTGTAGGATTATCAAGCATGCCTTCACCATGAAAGGTTGCATTAGAACTTTTTAAGTCATGTGAACCCTGTTTGGAGAGTATGTAGGTGGGTAAGAAACAGGGTGATATACAGTGTCTTGCTGCAAGCTGCTTCACTGGTCTCCGCTCAGTTGTTAGCGCACGACATGATACGCTTCGAGTTTATTCTTCGTATACTTGTTCGAAGCACGTACAGCTGACCCAGTGTGATGAAACTTATTGATCTAGTTGGTATAAATTTCCAAACTGCAATCCTCATCGTGGTGATCATATCTACCTTGTCACGCCCAACAGACACCCGAAGAATAAAACCAGAACGCTGATTCCCCAGTCTCACTCATGTCTGAGCCGTCTACTCATCATGCTTCACTCGGCATACAAGCAGTCATCGTCCTCGTCCACCAACCCTTCGTCTGGACCCTGCTAACCTCAACTTTCTCCTCCTCCACATACATCTCCGTCTTCACAACTTGTCTCCTCGTCCGATACCTCCTCGACACAACGGCCTCCTTTTCATCCCAATTCCCGAAATCCCTCCGAACGACCTTCTTGCCCTTCTTCGAACTGCTCGCTTCTTGGTCTGCTTCTAAGCGTTTCTCGTCTAATAATGAATCTTCATCGTCGCTTTCGTATTTAGTTTCGACTTGTTTTCTCTCACTACATTCATCATTAGTATCTATCAAAATTTGAGGGTGTGTTGGAACGTACTTGACAACCGATTCCTTATCGGCTACTTTGCTCTTTTTGGGAGGAGGTGGTAGGGCTGTGGTTCTGGTTGCTGCGTCGGGGCGGCGTGTTACGTAGGCGCCTCTGCGCGTCAAGACGTATTTTTCTTTGATCTTGTGGACTATTGAAGACATGTCTAATATTGTTGATTCTGGAATGAGGTTTGAGGAGAGGAATTGAGTGAGGTTTGTGATAAGAGGGGAAGAGCTTGTTAGGGTGGGCTGTGCTGGGGCTGGTCGTGCCGTGCCGCGGACCTGCATGGTTGACAGGCCACAAATGTTGGGTTTTGTTGGAAGAGTCGACTTTGCGGTGCTTGGATTGGGCTTTCGCTGTGCCGCTTGCTATTCTTGTCGTATGGAAATCCACCTTCGCGGGCAAGGAAGAAGGTAGCCTAAAGCATGGGAAAGGACCAGGGAGTTGTGTTTCAAGAGTTTCGAGTTAGAAGCTGAATAACTTTGGCTGCACACATTGCTTACATGGAGGCAACTCTATCAGTACTTTTAATCAAATACAGCTCAACCTGACCTCATTCATATTCTCTATATCAAGTATGAGAGGATATCGGGTAGCAGAGAATATCGCATACAATCAATCGCACCGAGAACGAGTGCATAGCGACATGGCCCGCTTTGTCTTCGAGGCATTTTCCTGCAATATGACAGCACACCCCGATTTTGACGCTTATTGGAACGATTTCTAATCAGTGGCTATAATATGCAAGATGCAAAAGATAGACAGCTCGTCATCATTGACTATACGTACAGTCACGTGTCGTGGACTGGGCGAGGACCCACGTCTCAAAAATAGCAGCCAAAATTTGCTGAATTCTGATTGGCTGTGTGTTTTTGCTTGTGAACTTCTTTTTGATAGACGCCTCTCGTTGTGTGAAACTTGGCTTTAAAATCTTCATGGTGCGATGTGCAACAAAAGATTTAAGGTTATTGCTGCCTTAAATTTATGCCTGATTTCGAGCAGCCTCAGACCTCCAGAAATCATCCTCCTCAACGAAGAACTCACACAAAGTAAATACTGCAATATGATTGGCCAAGAGCTTCTTAGCGCAGAAATGCCCTGACTGCAAGTGTTCTTGGGATTCTTGAGGAGCTCATCGTTGAGAAACTTTCTCTTACCATTTTTGCGATGTGCAACAAAGATTTAAGGTTTTATTTAAGGTTTTAAGGTTATTCTTAGCGCGAGCCTGATGCTCTGTCTGATTTTGTTTCTTTGAGAGCTCCTGAAGAAATCTTCTCTCCACAACAAAGAACACATACAAATGAAATCCTGTATTCTGATTGGCTAGGAGCCTACTAGCGTATAAATTTCCTGCTTGCATAACTTTCTGAGGATTTGAGCATTTTCTCGGTGAGAAGACTTCTCTCTCTGTATTTTTGCGACATGCAACAAGAATTCCAGCTGGGCTCTGATTGGCCGAACCTTATTTTTAGTAACGCTTCTCTCCTCCCTTGATTCACCACGCCTCGAAACAAGTTCACGTATACGTAATCCATTGATGATTCACAGAGTCAGATCGCTTGTTTATTGTATATAAATATCTTTAGAAAATACTTTGAATATATCTTTCCTTCATTAATCAATTTTGTTTGATATTTGGAAATCAAACTCGGCCCCTGAATATCCGTAGCATTCTGGCAAGTACCAGGCTAGAGCAAACGGGCTTCACGCTATCGTTAATCACTGGGTTAAGCTATCGAATTATTTATTATTGTCAGTATTTTTATCTTTCCTCGCTGTTACATTCACAACGACCTCCTGGAGGATAAAAGAATCGCTGCTGGCAAGGTGGAACTGCACCAACAACATTCCAGACAACGAACTCTTTAGCATTCAGAACAATCAAAATCACCTCTAACCAGGCAATCATAACATATCATGGCATCGGACTCGGACTCGAACGTTGGTTTCACTGCAGGATGGGTCGAGGTGCGTATTATGCTAACATCTGTCACAAACCATGTCAAGACTAACATCTGTAAGAATACTTCGAGTCAATGGCCCGCATGGGCAGACGCCTTATTGAAGAGATATATGGCCGAAACTAGAATACTCGAAGAGAACACGTCGAGCAAAGAATACCCTCGGAAGTTGCAGGACATTGGAGTACAGCTGCTCTCAAATGTCAATCCTTACGGATGGGAGCCGAGACACGGGGAGTTGTTTTGGCAGAAGATACAGAGGATGGTTGCTCAATACCATATTGCAAATCAGCACAATACAATTCGAACACCAGTCTATCGAGATCCGGTTGTAGGAGACACAATCCATCTCGCGCCAGATTCGCAGAATCGATCCAAACTTCCTCCAGCCAAAGCCTGGGGTACGCCTCCTGTCCCCAGTCCCAAGGTACCTACCACACAGCAAAGTGTGCTGAATAAGGATGATCTAGCAGCGAAGATATGGAAAGAGGCAGATACTGAGACACAACTGAGGATATTTCGCGCACAATTATGGTCTACGAAGGTTCCAACAGCTCTCATGCACGAAATTGCCAGATTCTGTGCCGAGATGTGTAGGAAGGGTGATACTCAGACTTTGTCAATCACTTCGTCGAAAGAGTCCCCAAAAGTGACCGCAGGTTCTGAGACTAAAGGGTCCCGCGTGGCCTCCAACAGTGTTTCGTCAATCCATAAAATCTCAAACAGGCCGATTTTGAAGCAGTCTACCGATACTCAATTGTCAATCCAGGGGCAGAAGTCCGGAGCAGAGTGTGAGTCCAGAGAGCAGAGTCGGTCCGGGGAAGAAACTCAATTTCAGGATGACAGTTCATCTCGAGCAGTCGCGCCTGTGCCTGATCTGAAAAGCTTGATCGAAGAGCGATTGCGACAGGGTCGACTGAAGAGAGCTGCTGCAGGGGCTACAGCACAGGATTCAAAGCGTACGAAGTCAGAAATCTGAGAATAAGTAGTAAAAAGTCCTAGATCGTTCACCGACAACTATGTCCCCAATTCTGTTCTCAATGTACAACAATCTGCCCTGCACTGCCCCCTAAGCAAGGATTCTGTACCGCACATTGACACGGTCGCGTTCGCCCGTGACTTGGCGACAGGCGTTTAGCGTCAATGTCAATGTCAATGCGTGAAACTCTCTCTTATCTTCTCGATCTTCTCCAACTTTCCACCCATGTCTCCCGATAAACATTGGTTTTCCCATTCTGTTTCTGCATAGCCTCAGCTGAGCGACATGAATCCGACTGCCAACAATCCAAGTCCTCCAGCAGGCTTCACATTTTTTCGCAATGCGCGAGGCGTATTCGATTGCCCAGTTGATGGCTGCGGAAAGTCCTATAAACAACCAGAATCGCTGAAGTTTGTTCTTACACATCTTCCTACAGACGTTGACTAATAGCATGTTAGATATCACATCAGTAGATCTCACGTCTTCCCGCAAGATCCACAGCATTCAATTGTTCAGACAACCACTCAATCCACCCCGCAATATGCGCCAGGAGGAAGTCCATCGCCGACGTTGCAAACAATACAGCTCAGCCCGAACATCGCTACTGGAGGACCAAGCAATATGGCTATGGGGAGACGCGGCTCGCAAATTCATAAAGTCTCTGCGACTACCAGCAGAACGCCATCGCCCTTGTCCCAGAGCCAACCTCTGTCAATCCCACACGATGATTCAAGCTCAGAACAGCAAAATTGGAGCCAGGTACCTGATTCTCCACTGCATACTTAATCTAGCTAATCCATTCTACTCATAGTCTATCACTTGGCCAGCTCCGACTGTAGCCTTCCTTAAGACACTCATAATCAAGCACGGCCTGCTTGGGATGGCTCAAACCATCGCAGAGCTAGCCAAACTCAAAGCCATATTCCGCGACTTCTACCAAAAAGTCGACTTCCCCACCTACAAACCTCCACACGAAGATGAGAGGCTCTGGTTACTGTTCAAGTCGAAGGTCAATGATATACAAGTTGAGATGTTCAAGAACGGCGAGATATACATGGCGAAAAGTGATTTGAAATTTTCGAAGCTATCACAAAGTACTTTGCCAGCGAATACTCCCAAGACAACGACTCCACCGACAACTCCAACAATCCCAAGTGACCAACACTTAGAGAGCTTGAGGTTGTGGCATTCGCTTGACGGCAATGCTCAAGCAAGACTTTTTCGGGATCAGCTCCGTACTTCCAAGAATGCTCAATCCCTCATTTACGAATGGGAAGAATATTGCGCAGAAGATCGTCGTAAGGAGCGAACATCCGAGAATGTCCTTGAGCAGCCCAATCACGAAGCGCGTATACCGAGCAGCTTTGCTAATCATCCTATCGATTCGCAAGTCATAACGCCTCTTGAAACTCCGCCTCCACCTCAACCTTCGAAGCCAAGTGATCTGAAATCTTTGATCGAGAGCCGACTCCGAGAGTCCGATCTGAAGAGACAACGGGCCAAAGAAGCCGAGAAGGCTCTTGAAGAAGCTACAGCATCAAAGAAAGTCAGACTTGAACTGCATGATAGCATCTCACTTCATTCATCGACATCGAAAACTTAAATCATCTTTGCCCTGTACTAAATCGGTCTCGGACCAAGTTCAGACCGAAAGGTGTTTAGGCGATGCAAACTATGGGCCAGAACGCGAGCGGCTGCCGCCTACGTATTTCGTACCGCAGCCAAGCCGCTCAACGCTACAGATCTAGTGCGATTGACGCGAAGGAGCTGGCTAGTGAGAATCCCCATCTCACCCTAGCACTGAAATCATCTCTCGAATCATAACTGAATTTTCGACTCCGTTTCAACAGCATTGAACATGCCACGCAACCTGAATCGGGAAATCAAAAAATCTGCATCAAGCAGATTTGAGTATACCATACAACGACCGTGTTCCAAATTCTTGAATATAAACTGGGCTCTTACCAACTTGAATACTAATAGCCGGTCATTATCTGGTTAGGCATACTCATTGGCTGGGCTATTCTGTTACAAAGCATGTCTGAAGCACGATCACCTCGTATTGAAAGATCTTCAACCACACAACCGCGACTTGTGCACTTCGTCGGAAGTGTCTCCCTCGCAACCAATACCGACGTGTTCAAACGCCTAGCTACCAGTTTTCCATCTCAGTTGCTTCGCATTCCTGATGGGGAGACAGGAGCTAGAGGCAACTTTGTCTATTGGCAGAAAGACAGCTTCAAGCCATTCTTAGTCAAGTTGTGGCCTAGCGGACCTCCAGAAGCGCCTCCAGAACCTTGGTCTTTTGAGCCTATCAACACTCGATACGATGAGGTTGCCCTGGAATCATACAAGGAGTTATGCCGTCTACGCGAGGAAGGCATAATTCGGAAAGGAGTCCGATTTCAAGTCTGCCTTCCGACACCTGTCAATATTCTGACTTCCATCATCCTCCCGAATTACCAGGTCGAGATAGAGCCAGTCCTGGAAAAGGCATTGATGACTGCTGCAAGGCGGATTCAGGACAACATTCCAAAAGAAGATCTTGCTATTCAGTGGGATATGGCTATGGATATCGGGCAAATCGAATTCTCCAAGTTCGAGTCCAGGCCAGACTGGAAATCCCTAAAGCCTGACTTCATTTCTGATGCCTGGTTTTCACCGGTGAAAGAGGGCATCACTGACCGTGCTGCTAGAGTTATGAAGTCTATTGATCATGATGTGCCGATGGGGGTTCATCTATGTTATGGCGACTCTGGGCATAAGCATTTTATTGAGCCAAATGATACTGCGCTTATGGTTGAGCTGGTGAACAAGATCTCGGCTGGTGTGGGAAGAGATTTCGATTGGGTACATATGCCTGTGCCCAAAGACAGGGTTGACGATGCGTATTTTGCTCCGTTGAAGGATCTCAAGTTGGGGCCGAATTTCCAAGCTTGTGCTTGGTCTTGTGCATGCTTGGGATTTGGAGGGAACGAAGAAGAGGATTGAAGTGGCGAAGAAATTCGTGAAAGATTTTGCAGTGGGAACTGAGTGTGGCATGGGAAGGACAAAGCGTGATGAGCTGGACAATGTTTTGGAGGTCATGGCTACAGTGACTACTCCATAAATGAAGGAGCTGGTACATGTGTGGAATACAATGGAACTTCTTCTAGCTCCCAATGATCCTCGTCTACTTAAGTCTTCTACACAGTCAACTTCCGCTCTTCGCTATGATATTCACGACAGACGCGGGTTTTAGGGATAGTCTAGGCTTTTTCAATGAGAGCCTGGCTGTCCGGGTAGAATGAAGTCATCCTCATTAGCTGCGCCTAATCCCCCACTCTCTAGGGATGCTCTCATCCTCATGCTTTAGCTCTTTGTCCTCAGCCATCAATCCTCAGCCCTCATTTAGTGCTCACAAGAAAATGCGCTATACTCCCTGTGCATTTAGTACGGTGTAGTCAGTACAGTGCAGAAATGTAGTCAATCAATACAGTGCAATCAGTCAGTAAAGTGTAGTAAGTACAGTGCATTCAATGCAGTGTTTCTGGTGCTCCTAGTGCTCCTAGGCCTTATGAAAAAGAGTGAAAGAAAAAACGTTAAAAGCTAGAGGATACCTATGCAAATATATAAAAAAAAGGGATGAATGAAACCCCTTTATTCACCGCCTTCGCGTAGTTAAAACATCCGGACTCTCATGGAAAAAGCCTAGACTCTAGAACCCGTGCGATAGGATAGCCTTTCCAACTCATGTTAACAATTAATTCGAGCAATGATCTACTTCACAATGAAGTCTGCTCATAGTCTCCGCCCATCCAATGACTATGTTACAAATAACTGTTCCAACAATACAGAATATTTACTGCTTACTCTTCTTACGAAGGTTGAGCGTGATAGGATGTTTGTGACAAGCTTACTAAGGATTTTGTCTTCAACCATGAAACTATTCGCGATGTGATTGGCTCACCAGGGCCGAGGTCCAATTTCTCTCTACATGGTTACTCGAGCTTTGACACCTTGATACTTAATGATTTCCCCATCTATCTTCCAAATTCCAGTTCCTAACTATCAAAATGTCTTCCAATATGAACATAATCGTAACTCTCTGTCCTAAATCCGGGAAAGCGGACAGAGTAAGCTTCCCCTCAATCTCTCAAGCAGGTACCCACTAATATCTTCAAGGTCGTAGAACTCCTCCAAGGCGTCGCTGCCTACGTGAAGGAAAATGAGCCCCAGACATTAAGATATGAGATCTCAAGACAGGCCAATAAGAAGACTGGAGACGAGGAAGTCATTATGGTTGAAAGGTATGCGCTGAGATTACCTGAATATAATCAACTACCCGTGACTGACAAACACCTCAAAGTTACAAAGATAAAGCAGCCCTCAATACTCATGGGTCCTCGGAGACTTTCAAGAAGTTTAATAAGACGCTGGAGGATGAGGGTCTGATTGGGGCGCCTGCGCAATTCAAGTTTGTTAGAGCCGCTGGTGGGTTTTCGAGGCTGTGAGGAGTTGGTAGCAAACAGAAGATTGGGAATGCGAATAGACAAACGCTGAAAGAGAGACAAACACTGTGTTAGCGGTCGCTAAGTCGTGTGAGCTAGGTGGTCGCAGGTGCTCTTTCTGTTTGTATGGTCGCAGTTGCTGTGTCTTGCGCTTTCTCTCTTGGCGACTTTACACATCACTTTCTTCCTGCCTTCTTCAATTTCGATCACATCAACGTCGTTCATTTTTCCTTTTCACGACTTACCCGACGACGAAATTCTCTTTCGTCTTCTCTTCTTACCCTCTTCAATTTCGATCACATCAACGTCGTTCGTTTCTCTTTTCCACAACTTACCCGACGACGACATTCGCCCTCGTCTTCTCGTCTTTCTCACTTAAATCCTCTCCTTTCAATGACAGAACGTCGTTGAGCTTAGGAAAATACGCGAACATGTCTGAAAGTATCGCGGAACGACGCAAGATGCCCATCCTCTTCACCTCACTCGACGGCGAGGTCTTCGAGCTTGCTCCAGAAGATCTCCCTCGAAGCTCATCCCTACATCCTGACAATGTTGCAGCTACGATGAACGACAACCCAGTCCAGCCAACCACAACGCAACACATTGGTATTCCGATCCGTACGCTTGACGGCCCATCAGAGAGAATGACTATGCCTTCAAGAATTCCAGATTCCCCACGATCTCCAAGAACGCCTCGATCTCGGTGCGGAACGCCACTTATCGAGGTAATCGCTCCAGATCAATTGCCCGTCAGGCCAGCGCAAACAAGTTCTCGAAAGGAAGGACCTCATAAGCATCACACAAGAAGCGACTCGAATACCATCAAGCATAACAGCAGCGGCGTCAAGGTTCCCATGCAGTACAATACTTATGGAGAGTTGATACCACAAAGTTCTGTCAACGAGCATCCGATCTCTGATCAATTGACTGTCACGCAGCTGCTTCGGGTCATTAGGAAAGCTTATCATCATGATGTGAGTTAAAGATCTTGTGCCATTGATCACTTTTCTTGCCTTGAACTTTTTGGTACTAACACACAATCAGCTTAGAACCAGTCTCAGCAAGCTTCTAAACCCTAACCCAAATGGTGGTGACTCTGTCCTGGTAGAAGACAACATCTGGTCTCATCGACTCTCTTCATGGGACCTCCGTCTCCGAACACCAAAATCCGCCAGCCCAAGTTCTGTAACAAGTCAAAATGCCCCAGTGTACGGTCAGCGTAGAGTCCTTGAGATTGGATGCTCTGATGGCGATTGGTGTTTTGCCTTCAAGAAACAGCAGCCCGATTGGGTGGTTCATGGCGTGGATGATACGGATCATTGGTCTTGCTTCGACAGAGGTGTACCCCTTCGGTGAGTAACCTACATGTGGATCGGATCTTTCATGCATCCATTTATATCCATTTACGTTTTCCTGAGGAGTCAATAGGGTGGCTAATTTCGAGTAGAGACTTTATGAGAAAGATCGAGTCAACCGGTGGCATGTCCTCAGATTATTTCAGTGGAGCTACTTCCAACATACCCTTTCCCGAGTTTACGGAACGCAACCTCAACTGTCTTTTGCGGACCGAAGAACCCGTTCCGTGTAATTTCTATGAGTTCATCCGTGGTAGGGGAATATTCGATCGAGTTGAAAGCTATAAGATGTTCCTCGAAGACGTTCGCTGGTAAGACCCCACTATTCATTGATTGAACTTTCTCTCATGACTGGTTCTTTAGCCTATTGAAACCAGATGGTGTTGTCGAATTCATTGAAGTTGATCCTAGACCACGAATCTCTCGAGTCAAATCTAACCTTGAAGACATGGACGTTACGGCTCCCAGCGGGAAGAAGGGAAAGAAGAGGAGTTGCGCAGCTACAGACTGGACAAGCAACATCGAAGACCGATTCAAGGATCCATTGGACAAGGAGCTTGCAACCGATGTTCCAGGCTGGTCTAGGCTAGTTGAAGAGCGCATGAAGGCAAATTTGCGTCCTCGTGATGGAGTTGCAGCAGCGAATCTCAAGTCATGGCTCGAAGGGGCTGGGTAAGTGTCATTGCTATTCACAGACCACTATGCTTGGATAACACTAACAATGAATCAGATTCTGGGATGTCAAAGAATTTGTCTTGCCCATACCTGTTGGCGGTACAACGAAGTCGGGAACGCTGCTCAAAGAGTATATTCTCTACCAACTGGAACTCGAAAACTGCATTCCGAAGGTAAAAGACTTGGTTCTTGAAGATAAGATAGAAGCTGACTTTGAGTAGTTACGAGATGAACTTCCGGAGGTCGAAGTGGCAGATTTAGAGCATGGCAAATATCACCTGAACGTGCACATCATCACTGGACGTAAGCCAATGGATCTTCGACCTGGAGATCTCATGGCAAACGGAGAACGAAGAGAAATGACCTCATCTACATACGATGCCAGTAAGCATATTCTTAGCGAAATTCTCAAGCCGTCTTTTTTGTAGATTGCTGACACAGGCATATTGTAGTGGCTAAATTCGATGCTATTAAATCATCTCAGTGGAAGAGGTGAGGCGGAAAAGAGGCCATAAAACTTCTTTTCTGCGCTAACTTTATTTCAAGATTTGATCTCGAAGGCAACCTTGCGGGTATCATGCAAAACCTTACTACACTTACGGGTGCTCCTGAGGCCCTTCAAGTTACGCGTGGTACTGCTGAAGATGGATTGATGCCTTTGATCGGTCGACATCCTGATGTGAGTAATGTGAATGTATAAGCTATCCGTGAATTAATCACGGTTTAGCTCGCGAATCCCTTCAACTGTCCACCTTTCGTCACTCTGAAAGAAATGGAACAGCACATCTCCGAATCTGGAGGTGAGCATGATGCGCGGTCTCAGTCAGGTCGTACAGGCTTGCCTAGACTGGGTTAGGTTTTGATCTGGTCATGCCTCATTGAAGTAAATGACTTGGATGTGGCTATGAAACATTGTCTCTGTTGCTTATTCTGCTTAATTCTACCAAAATTGACTTTCCTAATTCTTAGAAACCAAGACTCGAACTCGCTTGCATTCAAAAACCAACGTCTTGTGATTAGTCTATACGTGCACTCAGAACTTGCTCCCAATCCACCTCTTAATCTCCCTAGCCTGCACCCCTTCCTCGCTCTCCTTATACCCCAAACCCAGATCCAAACTAGGCGCATCATGATACTCATCCACCCCAACCACAAACCTCACCCTCTCCTCCCCCATCCCCTCCTTCAACTTCCTCTGAAAATCCGTAATCCCGTCTACAAGCACCTCGTCGCTTCCACACACGATCAGCACCTCGTCGACCACGGAGGGGTAGTCCTTGAACCACGATGCCGAGACGAGCGAGCCACCCGGTTGGTTATAGGCGTCTATGGCGGAGGAGTGAGGCCACGGACAGCGGAGGAAGGCTGTGGACCAGGTTGTTCCTGCTTGTATCTATTTCAGTATCTCTGTTAGTACTCTCTTTCCGGTTAGAGAACGAAACCGTGAGTAGAGGAGGAAGAAAAGGAACGACAAACAGAAACTACATCCCTCCCCCCATTCCTCTCAAAACTCTCCGCATTCATCTCGAAACTGATCCACGGACTCGTCAACACGACTCCCTTCAAACTACCATCCATCTGTACCGGCGGGATAGCAGGGTCGGGATGTGGATGCGTGAGGTGGGATAGTAGGGATAGGGCGAGGTTGGCGCCGGCCGAGTCGCCGGTTAGGAGGATGGAGTGCGGGGAGTAGTGGAGCGTGGTGAGGATGTGGGAGAGGAGAGCGGAGGCTTGTTGGAGTTGGCGGGGGTAGGGGGCTGTGGGGGAGAGGTCGTAGGAGAGGAAGAGGCAGGAGACGGATTTTCCTTGTGCGGAGAGGTGCTGGATTAGGTTGTGGATGAAGAGGAACATTCCGGGGGTTGGGGGGAGGGTGTATCCCCCTCCTGTTTTGGTACTTTAGTCCTTTTCTTTTTCTCTCTCATATAATAATTGAAAGTTCTCATCTCTCATATCACAGAAGGGAGAATGGATGAAAGGAGAGGAACGACTAACCATGAAAATTAACAATCAACCCCTCTGCCCCCGGCTCCCCGATCCAGTGAGCCCGCGTCCCGTCCTCGAGAACCTCGCTTCGGGGCGTTAAACCGTGTTTCTTACAGAAGGTGGTGTATGCTACGTCTGTTGGTGGGGAGAGGTAACTATTTTCTCGTTAGTCTTTCTTATCTACTTTTGAGTTGGAAGTGAGAAAGAGGGGATTGGGGAAGAGAGAAGAAGAGGAAAAGAGAACAAACTGCTGTTGCCTAACATTCGTCCTCGCAGTAAAAGTCCTCATAGCGGTTAGGAGAACATGGCGGTAGTAGGTCTTTGGTCGGGATGTTTTGCTGACGAAGGGGAATGTTAGAGCTGCTAGGAGGGTTTTGGTTACTGTTTTTCGTTGTCAGCTATTCCCTGTTTTTAATCATGAAGAGAAAGGAATTGGAGAAGAGGAGACGTATCGTACCAACTGTGAGAATCACGGGTATGATGTCCAGTTTGTCCCAGAGTGTCATGGAAGCGATGGTAGCTTGTTGAGCTTTGTAGGATGAGGAGGGTTTGGTGGACGACATTTTGTCTGTTTTTCTCTTGCTCTTTCTCTTCCTTCTCTTTCTAAAATATCTCTGTCTTTCTTGAGCTGTGTTGCTCTCAATTCTTATCTTCAAAAGTATCTGAAACTCCAGCAAATCTTCTTCTCCTTCATTCAGCCTGATATCAAAAGCAAGTCTTTCCAAACCCAATTTAAAAAAAACCAAGAACTAAACAACAACAGCAGCGACAGCAAAACAATAAAGGGAGATACTCGACAAAGTACGAAGAAAAGAGAAAGATATAAACAGAGTACCTACCGAGGTCAGACACATTTCTGACACACGATTGGTCGTTGTGCTACCGAGATGGTCTCATGGGTTTTCTCCACCCCTCGCACTAACGTTTATCCATTAGGTAGGGCTCGGTTCAGGGATCTAGGCGAGGCTAGGCTGGAAAGGGGGGAGTGTTGCGAAGGTTGGGTTTGATGGGCTTAAGATCTGTCTGGATATTTCATGTGAGGGGAATAGTTCTTGATAAGAGATAGATAGTTACTGTTCGTTGTGACAACTTTTGGATGCATTGGGTATCTAAGCTCGTAATTTCTGCATACCTCGCTTCCGCTTCCCGCCGACTTCCCTCCCTTCCTCAATCTCTAGCATAGCCTCGCGTTTCTTTTCTCCCACTAGCTTCAATGCCTCTCGAATGACTCTCGTTTCTAGATTCACGCCTTCTTCTTCCCATGCTTCCATTTGTCTGCCAACTCGGGCTTCAATCGCTTGCACGAGCTGCACATCTCGTTGTCCGACAAATGTAAGTGCTTCTCCTTTCCTGCCTGCTCTGGCTGTACGTCCGACCCGATGGATGTAATCATCTGGGTCGCGGGGGATATCGTAATTAATTACGAGGCCAACTTCGGGGATATCGAGACCTCGAGCTGCGACGTCGGTGGCGACTAGGATTCGGGCTGCTGAGGCTCGGAATCGACCTAGGTTATCGATTCGTTGCCGTTGGGGGAGCTTGGAGTGGAGGGCTGTGACTCGGTGGTCTAGGAGGCGGAGGAGATGTGTGAGGTAGTCTGCTGTTGCTGTTCGATTGCAGAAGATTATGATGGATTTTGGGAGGTTGGCGTCGGTGAGGAGGAACATGTGAAGGTAGTGTTCTCGATGTGTGACGGGAATTTGGAGATGCATTTGCTTCAGAGAGACAGGTATTGCCAGAGTCTGAGTATCGACTTCGCAGACGAAGACTGGTGGTTTTCCTGGTGTTCGAGGCATCTCTTTCAATGCTCGTACTTCTGGAGTGACAGTTGCTGTGAAGAGCAGAGTTTGGCGTTTTGCTGGTGGAGGTAGAATAGAGAGGCACTCTTCAACATCTGGTAGCATACTTCCTACACTTCCACCTGCCAATAATCGATCTGCTTCATCCAAAACCACCATCTTGACTCTCCGCAAAGCGCATATTGTATCTTCTCCCGATGTCCGAATATGGTCTGCTAATCGTCCGGGAGTTGCAATAACTACATGCGGTCGCTGAGCAAGAGCTGTGGCCTGTGGTCGCATATCCGTTCCTCCAGTAATCAAGACTGCCTTCAGCTGCTGTGGGGATGAGATGGCCTTGAATTGCTCGTAGATCTGTAGAGCCAATTCTCTAAAATTTTATTAGCCAGGAATTTCTATATCGAGAGTTCTGTACATACCTTGTGGGTGTCAGAACCAATGCAAATATTCCGAAAGGATCTTCTGCCCATTTTTGCAATATAGGAACCGCAAAGGCCACCGTCTTTCCTGAACCCGTCCTACTACCTCCTATACAATCCTTTCCCTTCAAGATCTCGGGTATACATCCTTTCTGAATACCAGTTGGCCGTTTGATAGCCATTGCTTCCAAAGACTTGACCAGCCATGGCTTCACCGTCAAGGATGCGAACGAGGTATTTGGATCCGTGGGTGCCAGGACTGCTCCATTGTTGGTCTCCTTATTAATTGCATTATTTCGTATCTTTGCCTTCATCCGCGAAGGGACAGAAATCGAGTGCAGCTGTGGCACATCGTCTTCGATTGGCGAGACTTTTCGTCTCTTGCGCGAGGCAGCGCTATCGAGAGAATCCGAGTCGGAAAGCTCTCCGGTAGATTGGAAGGAGTGTCCCGACTCTGAGGATGAACCAGACGCTTCCTCAGATATGGACCTCGTCGTCGCAGATTCTGCATGGGGGTTTGGGGCCATTATATTGGGCGGTTGCGTTGCGTGGTGGTAAATTGTCGAGCAAAGCAAAAAGTGACAAAAATCTGGACCCGACGAGGCTGACAAGTTAAAAATTTCTCGTCGTGCATGGATAGATGGGAAGCGCGCGGCAATGATTTTCCCTTACCCTTCAGATCCCTCCCAACGGGCCTCCTTCTGGCCACCACTCACACAACCTGGTCTTCGACTCAACATGGATCCGCACCTGAAACATCATGACAGTTCCCCAGTGAGCGTCGAGCATCGTGCCACACAACGGCACAGCACATTGATTGCTGCTGCACCGTGAGGTCGCCGACACACCACCGCTGTGCAATAGGAGCGCATCGTATTGCTCTGGGATGCACGATGGTGCAGGCCTTCACTCTCCACCACGCAGAGATTGCTCTTATGTGAGCGATTATTTGCTGGCGCATGAAGTGACTGATACGGTCAAAGGGACGAGTAGCAGGTCAGAAGATGGCAGAAGCATAACGGTTTACTCGGCAGACGACGAGTCGTAGGGCCGGAAGAGCAGGTGAGTGATATGCGGCACTATATCATCACGGAGCATGGAACCGGGACTGGTGAGCTGGGCCAAAACATTGTTTGGGATGCCGAGAAACAATCGTCGATGATGATGATGATGCTGATGCTGATTATGCTGCTGCCGCCGGCGAGTAGGAGTGAGGATCATGCCCAAGCAGTGCCGATGTCTTTCATGGCTTTCATGGCAAATGTTGGACATTGAAAAGCCAACAAATGTGGTTCCAGAGGTGATAAGAGAGAGGGAGATTGTACCAGTCGGAAATAGAGAGCAGGTTTATGGCAGGTTGCATTGGCCTCATTCCCACGATACGCGCTTGGTGTAAAGCATAAGGAGTTGAGATTTGACTAGATTTGACTTGCTTTGCGGTATCTTGCTTCTTCTGCTCCTCCTTCTCCTTGGCGGATCTCATCCTGCATCTCCTGATTTCAGGGCTGACCACACGGACTCGGTGGTGATGTCCAGCTACTGCAGCAACTGACAGCCAATACGCACCAATACTGTGGAGGATTCATTGTTGTTCAGAGATCCGACGGTGTGGAGAAAGACAGAAGGGAAGGGAGATATGTATGTACCTATGTGTTCTGGGCGCATTGCATGAGTTGACTGTGTTTCTCTGACCACCATCTCATCCCCCACCCCATCCATCGTTCCCATCCCAACTTTTGGTCCCTTTCCCTGGGGATTTTTTCCTACCCTATCATGTTTTCCCTGAGATGTCCAAGTCCTCTCGTAGCCGCGAGCAGCCCCCAATCATTCCCAAGTCCTGCTCCCAGCTGGCTTCGATACTTGTCAGATGTTGACTTGTCCACCACGTAAGATTTCAGGACTCCGTACGAACAGCTCAGCTGGCTTCCTCACTACTGCACTCTATTACAATACACTCTATTACGATACAGAGTGCTGCCCAGGTATTTTATGTACATCCACGGTCCAGACTCTCGAGTCATTAGTTAATTATTTCTTGACGTTATTCACCCCGCCATCCGACCGGCAGCGTTGTTCCAGTGTCCCTCTCTGGTGTCTGCACCATCAACGCCCTACACCAACCAGCGGCTCCCTTCTCCTCACCAGCATTTAACGTCGGCTC
This sequence comes from Mollisia scopiformis, assembly GCF_001500285.1. Taxonomy (NCBI): domain Eukaryota; kingdom Fungi; phylum Ascomycota; class Leotiomycetes; order Helotiales; family Mollisiaceae; genus Mollisia; species Mollisia scopiformis. Next base: position 419,096 of record NW_017263587.1, read on the forward strand.
CCTTTTGGCCCCCCAAGCCGCGCTCCACTGCATAAAAAGTCGACGCCAACGCCAGCATCGTCGCTCCAACTCTCCAACAGGAACAGGGCGTCAGGGTCTTTCAACAAGCTTCAGGGATCCTCACCACTGGACCTCCTCGTCACCCGCATCGACCCCAAAGTCCGGCCCTGCTCGTTCGCCCTTGATTCCCTGACCTCCCTTGACTTCCCTTGCAGCGGACTAGACTCGACTTACTCACGGACGGTTCAGGCTTGTGCGGTTGCTGGGCTGGCTGGCTTGCTTGCTTGCTTGCTTGCCTTGTCTTCAATTGAGCCGAGCCCAACGATCAGATATTATTGCTCACTCTCTCTGTCACTCTCACTCACTCTTTCTTGACACCGACACGCAAGCTGACCTCCTTCATTCTTTATCTCCTCCTGCTCCTCATTCACACCGTCTCTGCCTCTCCACAAAACTGGGGGCCGACAGAACCCTATTTCCCTGTAGCCGCCCGAGACTCTTTCTCCACAGCTGATCTAGTGACGACAAGTTGAAACATCTCGCAGCCGAAGTTACGAGTACAGGTGCCACGACAAGAGAACATTTTACACGCCAGCCGCTCGAGTCAACCATCAAAAAACCTGCATTCGAGACCCTCAACTGCCGTCATATGACATATCGACTCCGAATCTCGACAACAATCAACGTTCATTAAGCCGGCAGGACACGCTGCTGTAGAGGTGGACGGCACGGCTCATGCAAGAGCAGAACTCCTTCACAGAGAGTACCGGTAACGGTGCCCTTCAGAACACGGAATACAGAGCCACACCAGGAGACTCGTGCTCTGCAGCTGCAGCTTACCATGTATGAACATCTTTGAATCATCTCTGCGTCTTCTCGAAAGCACTGAAGCTAGCGTGGGGAAGAATGCTGATATCTCCAAGTCTTCCAACACTCTAGATCCCTTTCCACAACCCAAGATGTCGTCTCCAGCACCCTTATCGAGTTCACCAAATGTGCCGCTGCTTCGTCCTCCGATGCCTGGCAGTCGAGGAAACAGTGGTGCCAGAACACCAAGATTAGGTCTTGCCATCCCGCCTTCACCCAGTGTCAAACCTCTCAATAGCAGTGCCCAGCCTGGCGGTCTATCTCTTCAAATGCCAGGCCAAATGAATACAAGGCCATCATTACCACGATTACAATTAGCTACACCGATGGGAAGCAGTCAGACTCCGTACGAACAGACTCTACAGAATGGCAGACCAAGTATACAAACCACAGCAGGGCAATCTGCGAGTGGTGGTAGTGAGAGTAGTGCAGCACATTCAAGGTCAGGAAGCTTCGGTCCTCTAGATGGACGTGCAAGTGGGCCGACATCTGCTGGTTCACAATACTCAGCTCTTTCATTCGCTTCTCAGTACGGATTACGACAGCCACAAGGAACACCCGACCCCTCGTCGGCTGTTGGGTCATTATACTCAGAACGAAGTGAAGGGGGAGTGGGAATGGAACGAGATGGCAGCATGAATGGGCTTGAGGGGTTCGATAAATTGAGCTTAGAGCGTGGTAGAACACTAGATGTGGAAGACCTGGACGACGATGGTTGGCGTGTTGCAAGTATGGAGAAACGAATTGAGGAATTAAGCAGTCTAGGAGAGGGAGCTGGTGGTGCAGTCACAAAATGCGTGCTGAAGGGTGGGAAGACAATATTCGCCCTGAAGGTTCGTGGTATCAGCTTACACCATATGACCCCTGACTAACGATTTGCAGATCATCACCACAAACCCAGATCCGGACGTCAAGAAACAAATCGTGAGAGAATTGGGGTTCAACAAGGATTGTGCTAGTGAGCATATCTGTCGATACTATGGTGCATTCGTAGAGCCTTCGACAGCTACCATCAGCATTGCCATGGAGTTCTGTGAAGGTGGCTCCTTGGACAGCATCTATCGGGAAGTCAAGAAGCTTGGCGGTCGAACTGGCGAGAAAGTGCTAGGCAAGATCGCTGAAGGGGTCCTTAACGGCCTCACCTATCTCCATAGCAAGAAGATCATCCACCGAGACATCAAGCCAAGCAACATCTTACTGTGCCGAGACGGCCAGGTCAAGCTCTGCGATTTTGGTGTCAGTGGTGAATTCGGTACAAAGGGAGATGCCAACACGTTTATCGGTACTTCGTATTACATGGCACCAGAACGTATCACCGGCCAGTCTTACACCATTACTTCAGATGTCTGGTCCACAGGTGTCACTCTACTAGAGGTTGCACAGCACCGGTTCCCGTTCCCAGCAGATGGAACAGAGATGCAACCACGAGCCGGCCTAATCGACCTTCTGACATATATCGTCCGACAGCCGATTCCAAAGCTAAAGGATGAACCGGAGGCAGGTATCAAATGGAGTGACAACTTCAAGTACTTCATTGAATGCTGGTATGTCTAACACTTCCCCCACATCTATCTACGCAACATACTGACACAATTCAGCCTCGAAAAAGAGCCATCAAGACGTGCCTCTCCATGGCGTATGCTAGAACATCCATGGATGATCGAAATGCGCGCCAAGCGTGTCAACATGGCCCACTTCCTTGCCACCGTCTGGGGCTGGGAAGAGAAATGACTGCAAGCAGCCAAAGATACCACCAAGCAGCAAGCACGAGCCAGCATCGTAGCAGCTCGCATCGCCCCGCCGCCGCTGGCTGCTATTTCCGAATAACACCTCCGCCACATCCACAACACACAGTCAGAGAAAAGAATTTGCACCTTGGCGAGAATAGGGGGATGAAACATTTTGTAGTTGACTGGCTTTTATTATTGCATTCCACGCACGATGCTAGTGGAGGGAGTTCTGGGATCTGATCTGGGTTGGTCTTCTGGGAAATAAGTAGGGAAGGGAAGGGTTGGTTGCTTGGTATTTGATAGCGATGAGATTGATATGAGATGCATAGCATGAGCATGGACTTAGCTATCGAGAAAGCTATGATACAGAAAGATATCTTACCTATATGATGGTGTTTTTGATCTACGTATATACCAAATTAAACTTACTAAATGAATTAGAGAATATGAGCTGTAGTTCATCGAGTGCAGTCTTCGGAAGGAAGGATTTTGTATTGAGCCGCAAGACAGGAGGAGGACAGAAAGAACCACAAACTTGAAGTCTAAGTAAATGTCCTAATAGATTGTTTCTCATTACTGTGAACTCCTAAACAAAACTTCAAGCACAAACTCGTCGATGAGCACACGACTCAAGCACGTGACCAGCCTCGGAGCTACGGGCTGGATGAAGCCGAAGCTAGGACGTTTTGATATCATGACTCCAGCACGACTTTCTAAGCATTGCCTCCTCCAGGATACCTTTCTCAACCTACCCCCTTCCTTCCAATGAGATAGCAACAGTAGCCACCGCGATCACAAAACAGTGACTCTCTCCCTTCCTCCCTCCCGCTCTCGCGAACATGACCTCGATATTACGGCAATCGAGCAATCTTGCACGGATATCAAAATCTTCCCTCCGGTACGCCACCACCCGCGCGTCGAACTATCGCCCATTGTTGAGCCAGCAGTCGAGATTTTATTCGAAAGGGAAGAGCGATGAGAAGAAGGTTTCTGCAAGTGAGCAGAAGAAAAATGATAATAAGGTGACGCCGCCGGAGAAAAATGGAAAACCTGCGACAGGGACCGAGAATCTTTATAATGACAGCGGACCGCTGTCGCAGAAGGGTAGCAATGAGGGGCCCAGCACATTGCCAGCTGCGGCAGACAGCAATATGTCGAAGATGACGGCGGAGGAGGAGAAAATGGTTGAGGATCTACTGTCAACGCTGAAGAAGGGGTTACCGAAGGGACAGGTGGAGATCATTGAGCGGGCGTTTGAGAATATCAAGAAAGAGGGGATTCCGAAGGAGTTGAGGGAATTGGTGGAGGAGGTTAGAGGGAAGTCGATGACGCTTGCGACGGCGGCGAAGTTGACGAGGTTAACGAGCCAGATGGCGAGGAAGCAGGCGGAGAGGGAACTGGAGCAGGCGGAGAGGGAACTGGAGCAGGAAAGCAAGAGTACGGAGTTCAAGTCGAATGAAAATGGAGGGGCTTCGGGTCCACCTCCTCCTCCGCTTGGTGGTGAGAAGAAGGCCGGCAGTGATGGTAATAAGCAGGACTTCAAGTTTGGGGAGATAAAGTTCGATATGAGCTCGTTTCTCCTGTCGGCTTTCGTGTCATACCTACTCTACCGGATGGTCATTCCAGGCGAGAGCAAGAGGGATATTACGTTCCAGGAATTCCAGACTACGTTCTTGAACAAAGGGCTTGTTGAGAAGTTGACGGTTAGTGCGAGCGGAAAGGTTCGTGTCGATCTACACCGCGAAGCTACACAATCAATGTTCCCAGATTCTCCTGCCGTCAACCCGAACTTCCATTACTACTTCTCGATTGGCTCAGTCGAGGCTTTTGAACGCAAGTTAGACCAGGCACAGAACGAGCTTGGGATACCTAGCAGCGAACGGATACCGGTCAACTATGCTGGTGCAGACAATGATGGCTGGTCAATCCTCATGAATTTCGGTCCAACCGTTCTATTCATTGGCGCCATTTATTTCATGACAATGCGTGCGGGAGGCAGAGGCGGAAGTGGTGCCAGCGGAGTCTTTGGTATGGGCAAGAGTCGAGCCAAGCAATTCAACCACGAGACCGATGTTAAGGTCAAGTTTGCAGATGTTGCCGGTATGGACGAAGCCAAGGCTGAAATCATGGAGTTTGTCGCTTTCTTGAAGACGCCCGAACAATTCCAAAGACTCGGTGCCAAGATCCCACGAGGTGCTATTCTTTCTGGACCTCCAGGAACTGGTAAGACGCTGTTGGCGAAAGCTACTGCTGGCGAGTCTCAGGTTCCGTTCTTCAGTGTCAGTGGTTCCGAGTTCGTGGAAATGTTTGTTGGTGTTGGTGCTTCACGAGTGCGAGATCTTTTTTCTATGGCGAGAAAGAATACTCCATGTATCATCTTCATCGATGAAATCGACGCTATTGGCAAAGCCCGTGGAAAGGCCGGCTCATTCGGCGGTGGTAACGACGAGAGAGAAGCTACACTCAATCAAATCTTGACTGAGATGGATGGATTCAATACTGCTGAGCAGGTAGTCGTGTTGGCTGGTACGAATAGACCTGATGTGCTCGACAAGGCACTGATGCGCCCTGGTCGTTTCGATAGACATATTTCGATTGATCGACCAACTATGGATGGAAGAAAGCAGATCTTTATGGTGCATCTGAAGAAGATTGTCACGAATGAGGATCTGACTTACCTTACTGGACGACTGTCCGCTCTCACTCCTGGTTTCTCTGGTGCTGATATTGCTAATTGTGTCAACGAAGCTGCTTTAATAGGTATGTGATTCTGTTCCAGTTGTGAATTCTTGATGCTAATTTTTACAGCTGCTCGAACAAGCGCCAAGTCAGTTGAGATGATCCACTTTGAACAAGCTATTGAGCGTGTCATTGGTGGTCTTGAGAAGAAGTCTCTTGTCCTCTCACCAGAAGAGAAGAAGACTGTAGCCTACCACGAAGCCGGTCACGCTATTTGCGGTTGGTACTTCAAGTACGCTGACCCTCTCCTGAAGGTTTCTATCATCCCACGTGGCCAGGGAGCACTCGGCTACGCCCAGTACCTGCCAGTAGGAGACACCTATCTCATGAACGTCAACCAACTCATGGACCGCATGGCCATGACCCTCGGCGGTCGCGTCTCCGAAGAATTGCACTTCGAGACCGTAACCTCCGGCGCCTCGGATGACTTCAACAAAGTCACCAGACTAGCCACAGCAATGGTAACCCAATGGGGCATGAGCAAAAAACTCGGCCCGCTCCACTTCGAAGACAGCACCGAGAAACTGCACAAACCGTTCGCCGAACTCACAGCGCAAACCATCGACTCGGAAGTCCGCCGTATCGTCGACGAGGCGTACAAACAATGCAAAGACCTGCTGACCGAGAAAAAAGCACAGGTGGGCATCATCGCCGAAGAGCTGCTGAAGAAGGAGGTGCTGGATCGGAATGATATGGTGCGGTTATTGGGTCCCAGACCGTTTGACGAGAATAAGGATTTCATGAAGTATTTTGGCGGCGCGGGGAAGAGTGCGCCGCCGCCTTTCCCGACGGAGAGCACGGATAGTCCGCCGGAGCAGCCGAGTGCTGCTTTTAAGAGGGTGGATTGAGTAAGGGGCTCGGGAGGTGAAGTAAGTTATTTAGATGCCGAGAGAGGATAGGATGGGAAAGGGAACGTTTTTGTACAGGTCTGCTGCAAGCAAGAAAGAAAGAAAGCATTGGGCGGCGTTGCATTCATGTCTTTTGGTGAAGGATTAAAACTCTACTCTGTTCTCTGTGCTCTTTTGTTTTGGGGGGGGGGGGGGGAGGTGTGCAGGGAATGTAAGCAAGTGAATGAGTGGCAGATAGAAAGTAAAGAGAGAGAACTATTGTATTGTATAGTGAATTCTTGTTGCGGGTGGGAGCGCTTGTGATATCGCGATGAATTGAAGATAAAGCAGGTGAGTCTTTCTAGCAAGTGCAAAACAGCTTTTGGATTCACCTGTTTCACTCGAATTAAAGCCACATCTAAGGAGGCATTTGAATACCCTCTCTTGTCAAGTTCTTATTCATGAAGTTCTTGGAAATTTTTGAGATGAAAAGTGGCCCAGGGATGATCCGACTTTGGACGTTCAAAAGTCGTTAGATTGGGTCGTACTTTAGAAGAGTTATTTATTTTTGTTCCATGATCTTGTGTTTGTTAATAATTGTCGCATTGTTGTCAACTGTCTTTTGCTATCAACCTTCTATTGTTGCCAACTTTCTCCTACTATCATCAATCCACAAAATCTTAACATCATCCCTCTCCTTCTCAAAATCACCTCAACTACCACCCAACCTCACACCTCCCAAAGTCGCCAAACGAACCGGGACATGGAGCGCGAACGCCGGGTAGTGCGAGTGATAGCAGGCAAAGGTTTATGCTCCTTTCCTGGGGTGCGAAGAGTGGTATTTATAGTCAGCCAATCAGGCGCTCAGGCTGCTACATGTCAGGTTTGGGGGAGAGGCGGTTGGGTTTGGTGAATTTGAGTGGTGTTTTGATGGGAGTGAGTGAATGATTGGGTTGTGGGGGAGAGGGGTACAAAAGGATCGTCAAGGCGTCATTTACATTCTTTAACGAACGCTAACTTTAATCCACCATTACAGAGTGTTCTGTGAGGAGTGTGGCCGGGCTCGTGGTGGATGGTATAGGCCGGTGATTTGGGCTGGTTGTACTTGAAGAGAGGATGAGTATTTCTCTAGGGTGTGCTTCCCGAAGGATTTTCTGCTGTCAGTTTTCAGAATTGCTTTCGTCGGAACTTATTTCATTGTTCGAAAATTGCTAGAGACTTGACAACAGCAGAGGAACTCGAATTCAGCTGAACTCTGAGCAAACATGAGTGAATGACATTGTGTCGTTCTTGATGAACCATTTTCTTTTTAACTTTAAGCTTTGATCCAAAGTCCTGCTCAATGTTGGAACCTTATTACATTCTTTTATTGTCATAATTGTCTTGAATTTGCTCCTGCTTACGACTCGATTGCTCTTTCCCAAGTAAACACCTCACAGCACCTCCCACCTTCCTCCAGAAAGCACTGCTCTTTTTTTCTCACATCTTTCTCTCAAAAAAAAAAAAATTCTATCCTTATACAACATCACATCAATATTCATCAAACAGCCTCACGATGGTCGCCTATATCAATACCGTCCTGCCGAGCTCCACAACCATCGATATCCCTTCCCAAGCCCAACTACGCCGCATGTCGACCATCTTGAGACCATCAGAAATAGTGGAATTGCAACTCTTCCATCCTCCTCCGATCAAATATCCATCTTCTGACGAGATATACACCAAGATCCAGCAAGCAAAAGGGGAATTACGGGACAGGATCTGGAGAATGGCTATGAAGAATCGGTTTCGAACCTCGCCGCCCGCTACCAGCACCAATCCCAAGTTCCATAAATTCCTCCGTCTTCAAATTGAGATTCGAGAACAGATTTGGACGGACGTACGGGACGGGGCAGGCCTAAGACTCTACAAATGGCCACCAACCCAGTCAAACCGAGTCAGGAAGCCCCCTAGCATCTTGTCCGTGTGTAGCCACAGTAGGAGAATCGGAAAGGAGGCTCTCGTATACTGTGACGGGACTTGGGTCAATGTCGACACGACTTTGTTCTATGTAAAGTTGGACTACATTTTCAGCGTCGATTGGAAATTAAGAGTGGATTACATTCAAGAACTTTGGGTTGTTTTCGCGGTGAGATTCTGGAGAGCATGGAACGAGCTGCAGAAAGAGAATGCCTACTTTTATGGTACGAAGCCAGGCCATAGACTCAAGAGATTCGCTGTGAGCTGGATTGACTGGCAATGGGAGATACATCTTAGCCATCCCACTGGGAGACCTTTCTTTCCCAAAACGTTCGAGGAAGTGTTAAAATCATATTTTCCTGGGCTGAAGGAGCTGATACTGATTCTTGAAGAGCGTATTGTGGATCAGTGTGGTGCTTTATACAAAGATGAAAGGTCATTGACAGAGGACGATTTGCTGGACCCGACCCTTGCCGAAAGAGTATCATTTCCTACAGATATGGAAAACTCGATTCCAAAAAAGCTGAAGTTAAACCCAAAAGCCTTTGGGATTTTCAAAAAGTTACTACAAGTAAGCTGAAAGGGGAAATCGCTTTGACAAGGGGGTATTCATTCTGTCTATGGCTAGCCAGAGAAAGGGTAGCTAGCATTACAGAATCATCCATAGATATAGCATAAAACCATAAGCTTCTCTAGGCTCTTTGTCTATCTTTGAGATAACATTCACGCAAACACAGCCCGTCCAAACCCATCAAACCCAGCCTCTCCCAGCTCCCCACACCCATCATCTATAAATACAACGCCACCTGATCGCCGCGGACCGCAAAGTACGCGCAACACAACCTCTTCATCGTGTGTGGGAGCCGGGGAAGGGTGGAGCCGGGGCGTAGTAATATTCATGAGACACGGTGGGGGGTTATTGTGGTAGTTTTGACGTGAGTGGTATAGGATAGCATCGGATAGAATTGTGAAAAAGAGTTGACAATGGAAGAGGCTTGACAATAGGAGAGAAAAAAAAAAGAAAGAAAGCTGATAGTAAGACAGAAAAACGACAGTAGCACTTTAGAAGAGAGTTGACGCCGGGAGCCAAATCGACAACTTAAACTCATTTGACAGTGAAAAGATTTAACTTAACATGTTTGAAAATTCTTTTTTGATTTAGTGAATCTTTGAAGTTGTGTTGTTGAAACTCGGACGTATCTGTAACGTCTGTGATTTTAGACTACTTATTGAACTGCAAAGTCGTGTTAGATTACGGCCAATAATTTTTCGGATATGAGAGAACGATGCAACGTCTAGGCCTTAGAGGCGAATCAAAGTATAGAACGAACAAAACTTCGGTACTTAAGCTAGTTTTAATTTGGGTATAAAGAGAGTCAACTTGAAATATTTTTAGGAGTTAAAATGTTTCTGATAGCCGGGACACCTGGTGAGAGCAGGAGGTTAAGCGAGGGTTAAGCCAGTAGGTGTAGACTTCGACTTCAGTTCAAGCTTTTGTGGTTTAAGATCTTGGGATAAACTCTTAGGCAGTTTGAAGCCTTTGATTTTCTTCGGTCTCCGCTTCTTTCACGTTTTTCATGGTATCTCAAAAGCCCCCTTGAATGCCATCCCCTAACGCTGTCATCTCCTCCTTCAACCCAAGCAACTTGCGTGTCCCAACCCAAAGACACTTTTGCTTCTTAATATTCAAACTCTCCGGACTGCTTGTAATCACTTCCCTCCCATCAACATAGTCTCCACCCTTCAACTCCGTACTCCAACAACACCACTGTAAATCACCTCCCGCAACCTTCGCTGTCCTTAGGTTTCCATTTCCCCAGATCAATACAAACAATGCTTGCAGCGGAACAAGAAGGTACTGCATCACCATGCGAACATACCACGGCATCGAAGACGTTATGGAGGTGCCTCCCACGGTACCCGGTGAATTGGCCAAGATCTTGATTTGGTTGAAAGAAGACGACGAGGAGAGGCGTCGCTGCAGAGCATACATAAACATCGTCATAGAGAGTTTACTGGCGGCGTATCTCCTCACCGCGCCATGGACCTCGTCTCCCTCCTCGATTTTATCTGTCGCTTTCGCGAATCTCTGTTCAGAATTTCAGTCAAGGGAAACAGGACGTGGAAATGAAAAAACATACCTCGACTTCTCCATCCCCAGCCTTGAAAAGACTTACCGTACCTGGCGTATAGAGCGGCCTACTGGTTCGAAAACTCGGATCGTGACTGCTGCTTGCTAACCAGACTATCCTTCCCTTCTCGCTCATAACAGGTAACAATCCCAAAATCAAACAGACATTAGCTGCATAATTCAACGCCCAAGTCTTTTCGAATCCCTCGGTTGTGAAGCCAATCCCATCCTTCGTCGTTGGATCCAAAAACATAACGCCCGCAATCAAAATCAGCAACCTGATCCTCGGAATATCATTGCTCTCCACCCTACCACTGAGAACTCTTGTGAAAATCTTCACGTTTTCCAGAATTGAAAGATCTATCTCCACAATTTCAAATCTACAGCCATCCCCCTCTTTGTCCAAAATTTCTCTGAGCTGGCCCGGGAACGACGGATGCGTGACGTAGATGGTAAGATGCGACCTCGCATGTTCGCTTTGGAGATGTTCGTGTAGCCAACCTGTACCGATGCCTCCTGCTGCACCGGTTGCTAGGATCGTGCCTTTGAGTTGTTGTGAAGTCATGGTTTGATGTTGAATCTGGAAAGGAAGTGGTTGAAAGAGCAAGTGCTTAACGAGGTGGGGTTGAGAACCTTGATACTTATGCCCAAACGGGAAGGCTCAATTGAACAAAACTTTATTCCAATCATATTGCACATTGACGCTGTGAATCGCTGTTGTTGTCTTGTGAATATAACAAGTAAAGTTGACCATTCGTGTGTCTCTTTACAGTATGTCTAATACGTGATTGCTTGTTTCTAGATTTCCTTCTTTGATTTGCGTCTTAGAGGTGTCAGCCCATTGCCGATGAATATGCGTCATCTCTCTCAGTCAAGTAACCATTAACAAGAAATGTTCTAATGTTTGCAACATTGCAACTTAGCAAGTAATCTGGACATATCCAAAGGATCAGAAGAGGCAGCTATAGCCATATCGGTGTTCTAGCCAGCTGGCCAATCCTAACAAAATGATAGACGATATGAGTTTCAGTCATAGCTATTGAGCTAACAGACGCTCTTGTTGTCAAGATGGCACCATCCGTCTAAAAGCTCCCCCCTTACTGTTGTGTTTTGTCTCGTTTGCTTATGTGCTCTCAAGTTTCGAGCTGCTTGCATATTAGGATTTTTCTAATTTTAAGCTCTCAATGGATGTTCTTCAGATGATTGTCTCGCTTATCAATCTTTCAATTTTATGCCAAAGTCGTCTTGCATAAACTTAACTTATAGGAGGAGGGTGTCTTTCAAAAGAAGGTGATTCACAAGAGGAGAGCACTTTCTAAAAAGGAGTGCTTCGCAGAAGTAAAGTACTTCATGGAAGGAGAGTACATCACAGCAGGAGAGCAGGAGAGCACTTTACAAAGAGAAAAACATCCCACAAGAGCAGCCTACCTCACAAGTAAAGAATGAAATGTTTAAAGACACAAACCTGTGCTAAACTTCAGAAACTAACGAAGTCTGGACATGACCGCAGCCTCCTTGTCAAAATATTTCCCAGTGCTATTCCTCGTGTTATTGTCAACAAAAGCGATGTTATCGTAAAACTACTCACGATTGCTGTTCTCAACTCTACTTGCATTGCCAATTTTATTCCTCGTCTGGCTTTGCTCCTTTTCATCCACATCCTGATAACCTCCTCGTTCATAGTCTCCTTAGGTGGAGCTGGTTGACTAGCCAGACCATTGATTGTAGAGACTCCATAGTCTTCGTCCCACATTCACTTGAAAGTTGAAGATCCGCGGAATCTAGCAAAGCAACCAAATGAAATGACTTTCCAGCAATCTCCTGGTGCGGCAGCCTAGGAAACCAGTTAAGATCTTGAAGTAATTTACTTTTTGCATCAAATGACACCACTTTCCAACATTCACCTGACCTCCAAGATCCGCAGATTCTATCAAAGCAGTGAAACGGCATGATTTTCCGAAATTCACCTTGGGCGGACCCGCCGCGGAAACCGGAATCTTCCAACGGAATCCAGCGCAGTCCCGCTCCGTCTATAAAAAGACCAACTTCTCGGTCTCGGAGAAACTTTACTACATGAGCCGCAAGTACTGGGCCCACTTCATGGGACAGATCCTTTGGGATGGGGTGCTGAGTGTACTTGGAGCATGACATGAGTATAATAGGAATGGTGTTTCTGGTGTGGAAACTAGGAGCTTCTGTGCTGAAATACTAAACTATCTTCTCGAACCTTTCTACCATTGTCAACAAGAACATTTATTGTCAACATTTTTGACTGACTGATGGCCACTGAGAGATATTCCTTGCAGCCGTGATCCCGCTCCGTCTATAAAAAGGCCAACTTCTCGGTCTTAGAGATAGTTAATCACATGAGATACAAGTATTGGACCCACATCATGGGACGGATTCTTTGGGGCGGGGTGCTGCGTGTACTTGGAGGATGACATGACTATAATAGGAATGCTGCTTCATGATCGTGAGACTAGGAGCTTCCGTGCTGAAACAATATATTATCACCTCGAATCTTTCTACTGTTGTTAACAAAAACAGTTATTGTCAAGACTTTTGGCTCACTGAATTGCGCAACCTATCACCAATACTCTACGAAAGTTAGAAGGGATGTGGCATAGGATGTTGGGTGATTTTAGAGTGTGACATGGTCAGGCTGGGATTTTCTTTTGGGCGTGTGTGAGTCTGGAAGCTTCTGGTCCTCATCTACTACGCTTCTACTGTTGCCAACAAAAACCAATGATTGTCAATTTCTTGGCCACTGTCAATTGTTTCTTGCTGCAGATACTGTAACGCAACGCGCAATGTTTCTTGAGATATTCTGTCGGCTTCGAATAATTGTCTTCGAGTGCAACCAAGTCCCGCGTACCCAGCGCAGTGTGGTATTGGATTGCCTTGTCATCTTGGATACAGAGAGCAAGAAAAGGTGATGAGGAGGAGTATTTATACTCTAGATCTTTGAGAATGAGTCGCAAGCAGAGGTAAATTCAATCGTGAAAGCAAGGCTTTGACTAGGGGTCATGGTGGGTGAATTGAGAAAGAGATTCAATCTGCAATGGCATGACGAAGTCTTTGAACAGTGAATAAAAATTAGGGTGAATTTCGAACTAGAAGATTTTGACTGGGTCTCAAAAATTGAAGAGAGCTTAAACAAGAAGAGCACTTGAACAAGTTCAAAGTTACAAGAAATTTGAAATTTTGACTTTCAAGCGCGGCAATGGGACTCATGAAATCCCAACATCAAATCCAGATTCGCTACTCGGACTTTGAAAAAGTCTCATAATAAAGCGCACAACAATGCGAGTTTCTCAAGTACTCTTGGGTCTCCTGTTCTCCAAATACCACTACTTTGGTCAGCATCACATCCTCAGAATCATACACTAGACCATCACATACCTTGGAAGCTTTCTCAACAGCTACATCTATTGGCTCCCTAACCTCATACCCCAATCTCTTCTTCGCCTTCTCATTACTCGCCGTCATCGTCGCACACGCATAATACACATCATTAACTTTCAATGGAGACTCCTTCCCCACCAATCCAAAAAAGAACATCAGCACTCTGGCCAATATCAATGCAAACCCCTTGCTGAGAACAGTAGGCTTCTTGTCGGCTTTATTACCAAAATGCTTGTAGAAGCTCCTAGCGAAAGTCCAGAAACGAACATGTTCTCCAGTAATGTAGAATGCTTCTCCGTCAACGCGTTCAGACTCAGGGATCGGAGTCGGTGATGAGTGGGCGCGAAGGAGAGCAACAGCCGCGGAGACATGAGTCCTTGCCGTATCGAGAACTGATCCGTAGTCAGAAAGAGCTGTGTCATCGCCTATTTGGGTGTTGGGATCCCCGTTGAAGTAAAGGTTGCCTATGGTAGGTGTGACGAGGTTGTCTCTGATGCCAACCATTCCGCCAGGTCTGAGAGCACATGTTCGAAGACCGCCTGGATGGTTGGCTTCTATTACAGCCTTTTCTGCGGCAGCCTATATAATATTAGTATGTTTGACCAATTCTGAGCGGATGAGGAAGTACCTTGGATCTAGCATATAGGTCTGCTTGATCTTTTCCTAAAATCAACGGCCACGATTCATCGGCATTTGAAGCGCCCTCTTGAAAATTTGGCAGGGTGACTGCTTGGCTAGATGTATAGACAAACGCTTTCACACCAGTATGCTGAGCAGCCAAGATAACGTTATTCGTCCCTTTGATATTGACCTCTTCGAACTCTTGCTCCTTGCCTGTCAATGCCGAGGGAGTGGCCGTATGAAAGACAACGTCTATCTTATTTTCGGCAAAGACTGACTCGATATCTGGGACTCCAGCTGCATTCGTCTTGTTGATCTCGACGTCAATGTACTTCACATCAGGATGGTGATCTGGATATTTGGTGGCTGAACGACTGACAACAAATATCTCAGCCTTGCACGTTGAACGAAGAGCATCAACAATGTGACTGCCCAGAAAACCACAGCCACCGATAACGACAACTTTGCCTAGATCTGGCTTGGAGGAAGGATCGGCCATGGTTGAATAGAGGAAGACGATGACAAAAGATGATAAGTGCTGAGCATGTGTGGGCAGGAGCAGATAATGTTGATACTTATATCGAGCGGAGATGAGCCCAGAGCGTTGTATTTAGATAGCAGCATTGAAGGATGAATGCGGGCCTTGTATCGCTTGAGACTAGAGACAACTAGGGAAGATGAGCTTCAGAGGGGACAAATTGAAGCTCTCCATTTCCAAACCTCTACAGCTCCACGCTTTGGAGGCCTATGCAATATCTGGTCCGTAAGCCGTAAGACCCCTGCTGCTGACATCTGTTATGCAGAATCCACGCCTTCAACGGGGAAACAGGTCTGACAGGAAGTAGATAACCTTGGCATGAGACGAACACGGATGATGTGAATGCAGGGCCTCGGGTTCGCAGAGTCGCAAGATCTCAGCCTCGTCAAAAATCCACGCTAGCGAGCGCGAGAACCTCGACCCCAGAACTTCAAAGTCGACACTCTTAACAAGCCACAACATCTGCCACTCAGAGCCTCTCTTTGATTTGCAGATCAAAATGGCTTCGTCGCAGCAAAGAGTAATCCATCAAGATTACATTGCCCGGATACGATACTCCAATGCCTTACCACCGCCCCCTAATCCTCCCAAACTCCTCGATATCCCCAATACCGGCCTTGCGAGCGGCCAATACACAACGCCTGGCTTCGCATCAAGACTTGCGCGCGACCAGCCGCTGAATATCGAAGCAGATGCCGAGCTTGGTATGCCGTTAGACCTGGTGGGTATGCCAGGTATCTTCGATGGAGATGAGAGTTGTGAGTACATTTTGAAATTGAATAAGCGCAAGAGCTCATCTTGGATATAGCTATACAAGCACCATTACAGGCGCCGTCAGTCCATCCTCACGATCGCGCACTTCTCCGACCTCTTTCGACGTTAGGAAAACCCACGTTGTCTGATTCCGGCGTTTCTTTCTTGCGACGAACTGAATACATCTCTTCCTATACCTCCAAATCGCGCTTCGAGTCCACAACCTCAAGATCGTTAGTCGATGTCACAGGAAACCGCAAGAAGAGGGTACCAGAGAACCACGACAAAGAATCACCCGAATACATCAAGAACCAAGTAGAGAGGAGTTTTGCACTCGCAGCACAAAATCTCAAGAGCGGCCAATTTACAAAGCATCCTACCAAGAAGAACCTCAAGCTTGTGGACTCCTTCCCTCTCCTTCCGGACCTCACAGCCTTCCCAGACGCCGGCGGCTACGTCTCCATCAAGTTCCTCTCCAACCCCCTCCCCCCCAGCTCAACCTACGACATCCGGCTCGAGAACAGCATCCTCAAGCCCATGGAACCGGACGAAGACCTCGAGAAACTAAAAACCGAAGCACGAGACCTACACGAGCGAGATCCAGAGCGCTATCCTGCCCCCGACGAGTCCATGGAATACGAATTCTACCTCACCGAAACGCCGTCCGAGGCCCTGCGCTTCAAGCGCAAGTTCGACACCCTGGACCCCGACCCCGACGACGAGGATCTGTACCCGCAGAAGAACGGCTCGGGCACCGGTTGTTTCCGCTTCAAGCGCATCCGCGCGTACGAGTCGGCGTCCATCCACGGCAACACGGCGGACAAGTACGACGACGAAGTGTGCATCGCCGTGCATGACGGCAAAGACGGCGTGCGTCAGAAGGCCGCGTACTATTACCCCATGGTGCAGAAGATCCAGATCCGGCCGCAGCGGACGAAGAATATAAATATCAAGCGGAACAGGTTCCAGGGCACGCAGGAGGATGCGTTGAGATCGCAGACGGATTTTGTGGATATGAGGGTTGAGGCACCGGATGAGAAGATGAGGGCGGAGAGGGATGCGTTTGCGGTGTTTCCGTACGGGAAGGAGGAGGAAGAGGAGGATGGGGGCGAGGAGACGAGGGGAGATGGTGAGGATGAGGATGAGGATGAGGGGTCGCCTGAGTAGGAGGAGATCTGTCAAGCCAAGGAAGAGAAGAAGATTAGCTAGTTCGTGACTTTCGAGAACATTTGGAGGCGGCATAGCAAGGCGTTGATGACCTACCTGACGACTGTATACTACGGCGCATAAAATGGAGGATATGACATATACATGTCTCATTTTCGTGATCATTTCTAGTGATTTATTCGACCACGTTCCCCACATTGTGATATCTCAGAAGCAGCATTTAACAGTCATAACAAACCCCCCAAAATAAAATCCCCTTCATATTCCAAGGCCCGCGGGCTCGCAAACCCCCCCAACCCCCGATATCGAGCCTCACGCTAATCGTCTGCCTGATTCAAGCACTTTCATCACATGGAACGAAATCAAATCCATCTCTCTGGCTCAGATTACATTTGATTTCTTCTCCTATACGCTCACTCTCCCCACCCATCAGGCTTCACGCCGACAAATACACATCCATCCATCCATCCATTCCTCATCATCAATAAAAGCAAGTAAAAACGCCATACCGCAAAATGCTGACCCCTGCAAAGAAACAAAAAGGGAATTTCTATGCCTACCCAGACACCATTCCCATGCAAATATCTTAGTTCACCACTTCATCAAACATTATATCCCTCCATGTCCCTGATTCTGCAAATGCCCATTATCGCCCCCTCCCAGATTCATGTCCCCCACGATCCCGTTCTCGAAGCTCGGGTACTGGCCACCCGTCATGTCAGCCCAGTCCCACTCGAGCGTCATGGGCATCTGCCACAGATCCTGCGGGACGAAGGGTTGCTGGAAGATGTTTTGCGGGGGTGACTGCATGTCGGCGCCGTTGGTGTAGGCTTGGATCTCGGCGAATGGCGTCATGCCGTTGGGTGACATGTATTCGCTGCCATTGAGGTCAGGTTGCCAATTTGGTGAGCCGTTGGTTTGTGGAGGCATGGGGCTGTAGCCGTTGGCTTGGTTGATTTGCGCCATGCCGGGAGAGAAGACGCCTGCCATGGCTGGGGTTTGGGCGTTGTTCGGCATTGGTGTCTGAGGTGGTATTTGGGAATTGGCGGTTGCCATTGGTGCTTTCGTCTTGGCTGTTTGGTCGTCGTAGTTATTCTTCCGCTTTCTTCTTGAAGAAGACTCCTTTTCGGCTTTGTCGAGGACGACTTTAGCGATTCGTTCGAATTCCGAGCAGACGCCAAGCATTCGCTTTACCCCTCCATTTTCACCTTCTGTGCCGAGAGTCGATAAGAAAGTGACCACAAGATTCATCAGTCGAACATCGGATCGAGCTCGAGGGTCTTGTGGATTCTGTAGGATATTTCCAAATAATGTTACAAGTGCTGAAACTGGGAAGTACAAAATAAGCCTGAAGATGTTAGCTTTTGCAAACTTCTTGCTTTTGTCTAGACTTACCAAACACAAGCAAAGTCTCCTTGTGGTACATATTTGATCAAATGAATCGAAGCTCGAGCAGCCGAAACACAAAGTGCAGCTGAAGAGAATACACGAGGATTTAAGGGCTTGGCGTTCAAACCTTGAATCGCATAATTGGATAATCTGCTGGTCCAGTAACCATGGTGTATCGACATTCGATGGATGGTGGTCAAACAGTTGTAATAAGCGAAATGCAGCATGACAACATGTAAGATCAGTGGCGTATGCGAAGCTTTGATCTCATGTTCCGGACGGAAGTCCACTGGGATGCTATCCTTCCATTCTTCTAGCAAGTGATCCAATTCTCCAATCGTATTGAGAAGTTCTCCATCCGACTGTTTCGCAGCTTTCGTCGAATAAAGTTGCTTATAGACTTTGCTCTCAATGGTAGAGAACTCAACCATCAGGCGGAACAAATTGACCTTGCCCTTGCCATCCGCTAATGGAATATTACCAATATTGTCGTCTGGGTCTGCTGTCGGGAGCTCAACATTCATATCATCGTCGTCTTGTGCTGGAGGTCGTCCAGAACGCAAGCAGATGTCTTTGTCGAGCATATAGGCAATCCAGAAGACTCGTTTCCGCTGTTCAATTTCAATCGGATTGAGATTGAAGCCAGAACCTCGCTTATGCAATCCAATGCTGTGTGATAATCTAATAGCGGCTGCGACCAAGAAGAAGGTAGGTTGTGGGTTCGGTGTACCTTGCAAGAAAGCAGCCATTCCAAGGAGAGCTTGCACACTCAAGAGATCGGTGTTGCGCAATGTCAACTCGGTCATGACTCCCATTGCGTTCTTCAAGTATCCCCAAGCCTTGTCATCCTCTTCCTTTGGTACCAGATTGCTCATAACTCGAAGTCGATGCGCAATAGCCAAAGCCACGTTCAAACTAGCCCACCATCCAGATCCTTCGTAGGGGTCATCTGTGTATTGTCTTTCAACAAGATACATAAAAGTCGGTTGATGGAAGAGCGGAAACATGCAGTTGAAATTTTCGAAGAAGTCCTTCATTAGGGACAGACATTCGTTCTTTGGCGGTAATCGTTTGAAGATGGGTCTTTGGAAGAGATCTCCGAAAACTTCTGGTTTCCAATACATCCACTTGTTTTCGTCCACCGAGGCAGAGGATATCATTTCTTGGAAAGAAGAGTCACCTGTCTTTTCATTGACCCATTGGATACCCTTTGGCGAGAAGATCGAGAAACCAGATGAGGATCCTATCATTGTGTTAGTATTTCTTTTGCACTCTGCTTATTCCTGTATATCCGAACCTATATATCTCGTTTCACCGCAATTGTTCGTTACCAACGAACACATCATATCTGAGAGCGCCTCAACCTCTTCTTCCTTTTCTTCTTCAGGACAACCACTTTTTCGCTTCTCTGCATTTTTTGGCGTGCTCTTGCTTTGCGGTTCTGGAGATGCGAGGTGACTTCGAGGAGTTGAGGAGTTTTCTTCATTAGGTGAGGTTTGTGTGGGCGAGGTAGGATTCGATCCTGGCTGTTGCGACAATCTCAATGACTCCCTCTTCGTCTCAGCAAGTCTCTTCTCTAATGTTCCCAAGTCGGTTCGTCCATTATCATCTTCTGTTAAAAGACCTAGAAGCTGTAAGCCAAAGGTCAGAGAAGCGCATTGCGCTTGGACTCATACCAGAGAGTCTCAGCAAGCTTTCCATCCTCCCTAACCTATTCTCCAATCCCTCGATATATTTCGCACTGCGAAGAGGTTAGTACCTCTCAACAGATTGTTCAGAGAGTCCATACCCCTTTGGCGGGTTCCTCTTTTTCTCCACCTGTGTGAACACACACTGCGTATGATAATTGGCGCAATGCGTACATTCCGGCAGCTTCCCATCACACTTAATCTTCTTCTTCCTACACATATCACAAGCCTATCGATGCGCCATTAGCCACCGCAATCCCATCCAACCTTCAAGTAGAGAAAGGTATATCATACCCTGGCAATCCTCCTCCTCTTAGCCTCCTGACTCTCATCCATCAACGTCGGATCCGGCAGAAACGTCTGCGAAAGATCCGCGATCCCCAGATTCCCCAACCCATCCGCCCCATACCCTCCTCCAAAGATCTGCGGCGGCGGGTTGTAGACCGGCGGCGCGACGCCGGGCATCTGCTGGTGAGGAGGCATTTGGTAGCCGTTGTTATCGTGACGTGGATCCATCATTATCGTTGATTGCGACAAGAGCGCCTAACACATCAAGAGAGAAAGGAAAGCAAGGAAAGGGATGGAACGAAGGGAAATTCCCAGTTTGCTTGCACCGCCGTGCCGGACAGCTAGCTATTCGTGGGCAGGTTGGTATGCAATTCTGCTCTCTTATTCGTATTGAAACCCTGTTGGTGCTTGCAGGCTGCTGGTGGGAGGTCGTCGGACTTTGTGTTGTCTTAAATCCCGCTTTCTGAAAGGTGCCTGCCGCTGGGCTGCCAAGACACTTATTGTTGGTGACCAATCACTTTTCCTCAGGGTCTTTTTCCTTTTCGTGGGGTTGGCGGACGCCGCAGACGGCAGTGTGCGTTGTGGGATGGTTTATTTGTGGACGGTGATGTTGGATGATGGATGAGTCTGCGATGGATGTCTTGGGTGAGATGGATGGATGGGAGGAAAACAGTTAATGGTGGAGCAGGGAGGGAGGAAGACCGAGGGGTTGGGCTGGGCTGGGCTGGGTCTGGTGTGACAGGAGGACGCTTGAACGAAGTGAGGAAGAAGTACGAGAAAGAGAGAGAGCGCTGATGAAAATTGATTGTTAATCGGACAGACAGCTAGACCGAAAGGCTGACCTCTCTCTGACCTAAGCCCAGGCAAAGCGAGCGTACGACGGAAAGCACGACGAGTGTGTGGTTGACCATTTTCACCACGGTCAAAAGTGTGTGTGCGTTTCCCCCCTCCCTCTCTTCCCTTCCTCCTGCATCGTTCTCGATCCCCCCTCAGAGCGTCGATCATTCTTGGGTGGTGGAACACACTCGCATTCGGCCGTCGGCCACCCAGTTTACAGTATTCAAGCCATGCTTACCGAGCAATTGTCTTCACCTTTCTTCCACGGGCGCTAGAACTTCATTCTGATTCAGTGCTGCGCCTCGTTCTTTTCCCCATTACTGACGAATCGGGGCTGCAAGAAGCAAGTCTGTGACGACTGGTCCAGGGTTGTCTGGAGAAGTCGGATTAAGGTTGTGACATGGTGTGCGTGCAAGGCAAGCCAAGCCAAGCAAGAAAGAAAGAAAGAAAGAAAGAAAGAAAGAAAAAGTCCCGTACAATCCATACCCACTTCCTCTGTTTCATATATTTCTCTGACGACAACTCTTCCAAGATCTTGGAGATATCGTGAATTCGTAATTCAATGAATGATCCTTCCCCCGAGTAATCTTATCACAGACTTCAGTTCGTGGGGTGTTCGTCAGTTCGTGCCCTGCACCAATAGAACAACCTGGTCGCCCACCTCCGACGCTCCTGAAACCATCGCATCATCCACTTCTGCGAATCGGTACCTGCCTTCTGCCTCTTTTAGACAAGTGACAAATACTCGTGCTTGTATCAGATTTCTTGCTGCTGCTGTGCTTCGCCACCATGGGTCCAGCTGGTGGAGACCGTGTTTGATATATCGCTTGTGAACAGACCACTGCATATCTGCTCTTCAGACGGTGGGTGGGGAGGGGGATTAATGCGCCCTGTTATAGTGACCAGGAATCTTTTCTTCACTGATGTTGATGAACAAATGCGTCATGAGGGAACAGGGACGTGGGAGACATTATCTTTTATCCATTCCATCCATCTACTACTCTCTCAAAAAGGGTATTATACAAAGATGACACGATCCTGGAGGAGAACAAGACTAAATAGTCCCTCATCTCCAATCCCAGCTAGATCTTAGTCTTCATGAACAGATGTCGTCTAGAAAAACCCAACAACGACCTCATCATCACAACAAATGAGACCAGCTGTTCATCAGCGCTCCAAGACGACTGATTCATACATCAAGAGACAAAAAAACGCCAATTAAATGCCAAAGAAGCGCACAGAAGGTATCCAGGCCAAGAGCCAAAGAAAGAGAAGTGCGCCGGGGGCACTGACAATATCTACAAGGAAAATGCGACATTCGTAATCATCCATAGCCGGAAATCCCTGGACCCGAAAGTCAAGGCACAGACACACACACACTTTCTTGAGACGAAGAAGGCTTATTTCAAACTATCTCCTCAGTAAATCTCGAAGAAGTGTGAGACCCATCATGTGAGGGGTGAGACCGCCCTAGAACATCGGGGCGCCGTGGTGGTGTCAATGGATCGGGCGTTGCCGAAAACGGTCCTTGTTGAGTAACGGGTGTCCTCGCCGGGCTTGGTCGCATAACAGGGACCCCGCTTTCTGGTCGTCTCGAGGTCCCAGAAGGGCCAGCGGTTGATGGGCTGCCAGGTCCCCCATAGAAGCCTTGAGAGTCCCGGTAAAAAGATGATCCACTCAAGGTATTGGGTTCACCTATGCCGTCACCGTACCCATCGCCACCAGTTTGTAAGACTGAAGGGAGCTTTCTTCCAGAAACTCGGTAGAAGCCTCGTTCGCTTTCTGCTGTCGATGATACAGTCCGGTCTGTCTGTCGGGATCCTCTCTTGTTAAATCCAGTTAGGTTGGCTAGAGCCATGGGTACGAAAGCCAGTGATCGCCGCTCAGTCATTCCACCCGATGGTGCAACTGGCGGTGGTCCATCTCGGCTTGTCACAGCTCCAGATCCTTCGTTCCCACTACCCAATGACAACATGGACTGATGTCGTTTCTTCCATCGAATGAAGGCCAAGAGAAGAAATATTAAGATGGCAGCCCCGGCAATACTGCCTACGACGCCACCCACAACGACGGGAGTGGATGGTGTATTAGAAGAACTGGTACCATTTCCACTTCCAGACGTTGCAGTGCTGGTAGGCGCACTGCTTGTGCTCCCTGCTCCTCCTCCACCAATTCCACCGCCAGCACTCGTTCCAGCGACCGAAGATGAAGAACTTGGCGAGTAAAGAGATGAAGTCGAACTTGTGGAGCTCGTTAATTCTTCCGAAGAAGAAGAGCTCGAGGATGTAAGGTAGGTGAAGGACGAGCTTGATAAAGTCGATGAAGACGATATCGAAGAGTTTGAGAAGTTTGGGATTGCGGTCAAGCTACTCGAGGAACTTGAAATTACTGTCATTTGGTTAGTGAACTATTCATTTGTATTCTTGATAGCCAGACTCACAAGTTGTGGAATTAGTACTAGCTATTAACGAAGAGAAACTTGAGGATGTGGAAAGAGCGGATGCCGAGGACGTCGATGTACTGGAATTCAAAGATTGTGAGGCAGAGCTAATCTGCGGTGACCCCCCAGCATTCGTAGACGAGGCTGATGAGGAAGAGGAAGAGACAGGTCCTGGACTGGCGGATGTAGTAGTAGTAAGGTAATTTGTATTTGAGGTGGCTGCAGCACCTGTGGCTCCCTGTGTCGAATCGGCCAAGACGGTTTGTATAGCAAAGGTGCTGCCATTGGAATCGACATCGATCTGTTGTACCACGGATACGGTTGCGGTGACCTCTGTAACGACTGACTGGACTGCGGTAGCGGTCGCTGTATCGCCCGTCTGGGCTCGGTGGAAAAGATGGTGTTGATGTTGGTGTACGTGCTCGCGATGAGCTCTCTCGTGCTTGGCCAGAAGGAGTGATGGCCAAGCGTGGTCGTCGTCGCTCATGGCGGCGCCGTTGCAGCTGTCTCTACAGCGCTGAGTCGTTCAAATTGACCGCGATGCAACGCGTGGGTGAAGTCCGACGACGTCAACTCATTGCCGTCATCGAGGCAGCATGAGGAGAGGGAAGAGATGCGATGCGATGCGGTTGGGGTTGGGTGGGTGGATGAGGTTGCAAGTCGGGCGAGGGAGATTTTGCCGGATAGGATACGGTATAGTACGCAGAGGAGAGGACGAAGACGATCTGTTGCCCTCAGATCATTGGCGTAGAATTGGCTTCATTTCCGTTCCTGGTCAGTGCATTCGCGGCCGCCAATGAGCGTGGTCAATTGAAAATAATGTGGGTCACTCTAGATCATCTCGACTGGGGTGCAGATGGGTCTCAATTCGAGTGCACGAATCACCTGCACGGGCTGGTTAAAAATATGGCGTTTGACTGGGGGGTCTCTTCACGAGGCTCTTTCATCGCACTCAAGGGATTTGAAGGGATAGGCTGATGTGGAATATGTGGAATGCAAAAATATATTTCGTGCCTGAATCAGCGGAGTCGAAGCGTACTTTGGCTTGCTCTACTGTCTCTCCCTTCGTTCAGCTCATCTAGAAGAATGTACCTACTGGCTGGTGAGGCTCTGGTGCGCAGATTGGACTTGTCAGCACAGATGAGGTTCAGTACAGTACTGTGCAGCACAGCACG
Organism: Mollisia scopiformis; assembly: GCF_001500285.1. NCBI lineage: Eukaryota > Fungi > Ascomycota > Leotiomycetes > Helotiales > Mollisiaceae > Mollisia > Mollisia scopiformis. The sequence continues at coordinate 443,650 of NW_017263587.1, forward strand.
GACGAGAACTTCTACTGTAGATTGCGCTGCCAACGGTTCGAGGTCGCTTCATCCCATCATTCATGTCTGAGGTGGTGGCCCCAGTACAGTACTAATCTGAAAAGGGCCGGTTCAATACGCCTCAAGTCAAAAAAGATGCTGCGCTATTACTCTTTGAGTCACAATTCGACTCGGGTGCATCTTAACATGTGAGACCAATCCAATGAGGCGCCTTTCATTTTCCCAAATGGTTCATACCTTCATAACTTCACAATTTAATGAAATGCACAACGTGAGTCGTGGAGGTTCATTGCATGTGATCTGCATTCTGCGGCATGATGCCATGTGCGTCGGTCCCTGGACAATGCCTCTCCCGTGGTTGTCATCGCTAGAAAACCAAGCTTCCAGATCGCGGGGGCTGTAACGAGATAACCCAACTCAACAATAGCCAAGCCTCTGAAATTCACGAAACGAAACGAAACGAAACGAAACGACCATCAAACATTTCGATCCTCTCGACCTTTTCGACCATCTCCCTCCTCCCTCCGACCCTTACCTCCCATCGCTTCCACTCCTTGATCGCTGGAATACTGTATCGCCGTCTGATAGACATCGCCCAACTGAAGGATAGGAATCTTCTACTCGAATGTTACCACCCTTCCACCAGGAAATAACATGTCGTAGCAGACTCCATACTCAATAACGCAAGATGGCTACGCCCGCACAACTTGACGAGAAGCGTCGGCGAGACGAGCCAGAATCCTCAACTCAGGGCGGGATAGGACGAATGGCTACAGAAGCTCAACTGGCAGAGAAAGTCCGACGAGACAAAGGAGGGCCCGACCCGTTTGCGTCATTTGCAACTCCTGCGCAACTATCAGAGAAAGCGCGAGGACGACCTCCTCCGTTACCTCCCCGAACAAACTCTGTTGCGGGTCCGCCACCATATACCTCAGACGATGCACGGAGAAGTGAGCTGATCTCGGAGCAATGGAGATCCCACGACCCCAGATCCTCTTCCACACATTCCTTGGTGCCTTCAGAAACAGGGAGAGATGGCAGACGAACACTACTTCTCGTATACGTCCATGGATTTATGGGCAACGAAACTAGTTTCCAGAGTTTCCCAGCACATGTTCACAACCTCCTCACAATTGCCGTCTCAGAGACCCATGTCGTACATACCAAGATCTATCCAAGATATAAATCTAGAAGAGCTATCGAATTTGCCAGAGATGATTTCAGTACCTGGTAAGCCGTCTTTATTTCTGCGGATATATCTAGCTTATGGAACTACTAGGCTCGAACCTCATGAGAATCATTACACCGATGTTGTTCTGCTCGGACACAGCATGGGAGGGTTACTGGCAGCCGAAGTTGCTCTGCAGAGACCTTTAACCCCAGCTACAGGGAAACCTTTCCGCCATCGAATCTTGGGTACCATCAGTTTCGATACCCCATTCTTGGGCATGCATCCAGGTGTTATTGCGAGTGGTATTGGTAGTCTCTTCAGACCAGCAGATCCTCCAAAGCCACAACCAGCACATAGCGGGAGTATGTCACCAATCAGCAGTCAAGCATCAGCTTCGTCTCCCAGCTATGCTCCCTCGTTGGCAGATACGGAATCAAACCTTAGCTTGGTACAAAGCATCACTTCGCCTCTAGCAAGTCCTCCTTCCAATGACCCCTTCTTCAACCCTCCATTCCCAAATGATGTCCGGTTACCAGAACGTAAAGGCTGGAACAGTCTCTTACACTTTGTGAGCAAGCATTCCGATGGCCTCACAACGGCTACGAAGCAATACTTCATGTCACATCTGGAATTTGGAGGCTGTTTAGCAGACTACCCAGGTTTACAAGATCGATACAAGAGGCTTCGAGCTCTGGAGGATGTGGATGATGTTGCGCAAAACAATAATCCAGGCTACCGGCCACCAGTGCGGCGAATTAGGTTTGCCAACTACTATACAGCAAGTACGGGAAGACCTAAACCACCAAAAGTTCCTCCTGGACATATGATTGACAAGGATGGCCATCTCCAACCTATCGAGACTGAAATGCAAGATATGAGTGTGCGTTCTAGTGGGAGCCATTCTCCCACGCCTACACCCAGCATTACCGTCGATGAACATAGTGAGGGTCATATTACACCCCAGCCACTTGAAGATGGGCCTGATGCATCTCCAATTGATGCGCAGATGAAAAATCTTGGCGAGAGTTCTGGCGTACAGGATGACTTCGATGAACCATCTCCAATGAGACACATTGACTCAATACCAATTCCAGACGATGATCCTTACCATCCTTTGAGCATGACAGAAACCGAAGGCGCTGAAGATGAGCCAAGAATCGAAGTACTATCATCTGAATCTACCTTGCCACCGATACCAGACATGCCTATCGAGCCAGAGCAAGTTGACCTGAGTCTATATACTGACAAGGACGAGCGTAAAATCGCAGAGAAAGAAAACAAGCGTGTCATGAGAACGTATCAGCAAGCTATCAAGGATCGAGAGAGCGCTATCAAAGACCGCAAGAAGCTTGTCGAGAAGCGTGAGAAAAAGGTAAGGCAAGAACAAGAGAAGCGGATCAAAGAGAAAGAGAAGCAGAAATCCAAGGAGCAGAAAGAGGTTGAAAAACAGAGAATGAAAGAGTTGAGAGAGGAAGAGAAGCAGAGATTGAGAGAGGAGAGAGAGGAAGAAAAGCGCAAAGCTACCATCAACCCCGAATCTCCTCGAGAAAGACAAGCATCTGTTGCTTCATCAACGAAAGATGACAAACCAAAGCGAGACAAGAAGTTTTGTATGCTACCACCTACATATGGTGGCCAGAGGGATAAGTGCTGGGTCAGAGTATACATGGAGGGTGTTGATGAAGTGGGAGCCCACTGTGGTCTTTTCTTTCCAGGCCCCCAGTACGAGAGTTTGGTCGGAGATGTAGGAGAGAGGGTCCGGAAATGGGTTGAAGAGGACGCTGTCAGGAGAGCGGCTATCGACTCGGAGAGGGTTTGATGAATTACGAGATTACGCCTGGCATACATGAATGATACCCGAAGAAGCATCAAGAATTTGACAATGAGCATATATCAAGATACATTTACGAAGTTTACCTTTGCCACATTAATGTCTATTCTATTGAGCCTTTTCAACATTTCCAAGATCTGCAGCCGTTTTCAAATCTCGCCAAGCTAAATATCGGGCGTTCTCGCCCCACCTGCTGCTCTCATTGGTCACACACCCCCACAATCTCCATAAAATCTGCACGAACGTCATACAAACGCATCCCCACCAATGCACAATTAATTATACAGTGCTACTCTACCTCGTCTACCCCACAGCTAAAATGCCGCTGATGGTACGTACACAAGCGGCCCTTTGGCCGCGCTCAATACCCAAACTTAAGCTCCCAATTGCCCATATCTTCCACCGCAGAAAGTTCTCCCTCCGCCTTCAATTGGCATCCTAATGCATCAACAACCCTCGATTCCCCCCTTCCCCCCATTGACCGCTGAATGGACACAAGATGGCGAACCAAGCCACAGGTCCAAATACCTACACCCTGCCTACCTCCCTGCCCCACGACACGCCCTCGAATCCCTCTCGAAAATGGAAACAGAGACTCTCGTTCCTGCCGTCCTCGAATTCTAGAGCCAACGAAGATATGAGGAGACAAACGACGAATAGTAGCGAGCGGAAGAGGAAGTGGTGGAAGATACGGTTCTTTAGGGGCATGATCAATGATGTGAAGAGGAGGGCGCCGTATTATAGGAGTGATTGGACGGATGCGTGGGATTATAGGGTTGTGCCGGCTACGGTTTATATGTATTTTGCTAAGTGCGTTGGTTGTTCAATTTATATTTTCATTATACAACCTGCAATCCCAAATTTCGTACTCAATTATTCTTGGAGATGGAGATGTAAAAGTGGATACATACTGACGGCGAACATAGTATTTTACCGGCGTTGGCTTTCTCGTTGGATATGTAAGTTCTGTTTCCAATAGAGGGGAAGGGAGGAAACTGACAGTGCACAGGTTCACGAAAACTCACATGAGTTTCGGAGTCAATGAAGTCCTTCTATCCTCTGTTCTTGGAGCAGTAGTCTTCTCCCTCTTTGCAGCCCAACCCCTCGTCATCGTAGGTGTCACTGGACCCATCACTGTGTTCAACTACACCGTCTACGATATCATGGTCCCAACCGGTACAAACTACTTTGCCTTTATGGCTCTAGTTGGCATGTACGTTCAGCTTCCATATCCCAACTCCAAAAGACAAGCTAATGTAAACAGATGGTCCCTAGCAATGCACTGGTTCCTAGCCATAACCAACGCCTGCAACGCTCTCAAATACGTAACCCGCTTCTCCTGCGACATCTTCGGCTTCTACGTTGCGTTCATCTACCTGCAAAAAGGGATCCAAGTCCTCACTCGTCAAGGTTCCGACGAAGCATTCTACCTCTCCATCACCGTTGCTCTCCTGGTCCTCGCCGTCGGCTATCTTTGTGGGATTATAGGCACTAGTCCATTATTCCAACATTACGTTAGAGTGTTCATCAAAGATTACGGGACGCCGTTGACGGTCATTTTCTTCACGGGATTCGTGCATATCGGCAAGATGAGAGAGGTGGATCTGAGTACGTTGCCGACGAGTAAGGCGTTCTTCCCGACTAGTGATAGGGGGTGGTTTGTGCATTTTTGGGATATCAGTGTAGGGGATGTGTTTATTGCTATCCCGTTTGCTGTGCTTTTGACGATTCTGTTTTATTTTGATCATAATGGTATGTTCTTTCTCTTTCCTTCTCTCCCAACTTGGTTCAAGAAGAACAGACCAAGCTAATAATAGAATAGTCTCCTCCCTCATAGCACAAGGCACCGAATTCCCCCTCCGCAAACCAGCCGGTTTCCACTGGGACATCTTCCTCCTCGGCCTCACCACCGGCGTAGCAGGACTCCTCGGCATCCCCTTCCCCAACGGTCTCATCCCCCAAGCACCATTCCACACCGACTCCCTCTGCGTCACCAAAGTCGTCTCCGACCCCGACGTAAGCCCCTCCTTCCCTCCCTTTCCCCCGCGTATCCCCTCACCTAAACTAACACTATCACAGGAAGAATCCCCCACCAAAGGCCACACCAAAACAATCACCTCCCACGTCGTCGAACAGCGCCTCTCCAACCTCGCCCAAGGCCTCCTCACCCTCGGCACCATGACCGGCCCCCTCCTCATCGTCCTACACCTCATCCCGCAAGGCGTCCTCGCCGGCCTCTTCTTCGTCATGGGCGTCCAAGCCCTCGAATCCAACGGCATCACCCTGAAACTGCTCTTCCTACTCAAAGACTCCTCTCTAACCCCAGCATCCGAACCTTTGAAACGCATCACGCGCCGCAAAGCCATCTGGATCTTCGTCGGTATTCAACTCCTCGGGTTTGGAGCCACGTTCGCCATCACGCAGACGATCGCCGCGGTCGGGTTCCCGATTATTATTCTGGGGCTGGTGCCGGTAAGGACGGTTTTGCTGCCGAGGTGGTTTGCGGAGGGGGAGTTGAGGGTGCTGGATCAGCCGACTGCGAGTCCGTTTACGATGGTGAGTGTGGGGGGCAATTATGGGGAGGATGTGGATGTGGATGTGAGGGATGGAGGGGATGGGATGGTGCCGAATAGTGGCGAGGAGACGGCGGTGCAGAGTGGGAGTGAGGGGGTTCTTGTTGGTGGGAGTGGGGATCGGGACGGGGAGGAGAGTGAGGAGGCGAGGGCGGAGAGGGGGGAGGGGATGAAGAGGAGGGATAGTTGGAGGTTGGAGGGGCGGAGCGGGAGGTGGGCTGGGGAGGGAAGTGGTGGGGGTGAGAGTTACGAGATGATGAAGCCGGGGATGATGAGGAGGAGTGTGAGTCGGACGAGTAAGACGTAGAGAAGAGATAGCATGGTATAGATCAGATCTGTAGAGTAGATCCGAAAGAAGGATGGTTGGGAACAAGACGAGCATCTGGGAGAAAGGAGAGAGTAACAAGATGAGAGAAGCTTCTGCTTTCGATCGGAGATATCAATAAATTATCCTCTCCTGTTTGGCAACCCGATTCTATAAATGTTAAACCTTGAACCCAGGTCTCGAGTAACTTGCTTCCCCCAACGTCCCCGATCAGGCAAGATTAGCATAACACAATAGACTGGGACTTTCGAACTTGATCTTTATCTTTATCTACTATTGCGGGTCCGAAAGCTACGTTTAGAATCAGCCAAAGAGGTCCCGTAAAACGCAGCTCTACACCCGGGTATCTTACTGTGAAACTCTCCCGTCTGCACCGATTTTGGGATCGTGTTACTGGGTGGTGTTTGGGAAATTGAGGAGTTGGTAAGTGGTCCGGGAGGCAGGATGTTGGGAGTGAAGGATGGATAGATTGGAATGAGAAGGTATTGTTTAGAGAGATAAGAACTTGCTAGATTAAGAGGGTAGCGGTGGCCAGGATGGAATAAGTGAGGGAAAGTTTGACAGCCAGGATTTACAAAATCAAGCAAGTGACGTGATAGAGTGAGTAAAGTCCAGAATAAATTAAAAGAGCAAAGAGGCCTGAGAAAATGCCGCTATAGGCACGATTAGGGCACTGACTCTCGGTGATTGTGGGTTGGTTTCAAGAATAGTTTTAGCAATCGTGTTCATGTTTTCAAAGACGAGCACACATGTTGCAGATTGGAAGCTTGAGATAGATGTCAACAAACTCTTCGTTCGAGAGCATCCGTAAAGGAAGTTTAAGCATTAGAGGGGTATTTACATTCCCATCATACAAATATCTATCTATACAATCCCCACCTATCCAATCCAACACTACAACCCCACAGCCCCCCTAACAACCCCCATCGTCCCCTCAGCACTCTCCCTCGCCCTCTCCGCCCCCCTCCTCGCAACCCCCTCCAAAAACCCCTCCTCCCTAACGACCCGCTCAAACTCCCCCCTCACCCCCTTCAGCCCCTCCACCACCGCATCCGTCACCAGCGCCTTAAAAGCGCCTAATCCCATGCCGCTCCTCTCTAATTCCCCTCCTATTTCCTCCGCGCTCTTCCCGCTGGGGTCGAACGCTGAGAGGAGGTGCAGGAGGTTCGTTACGCCGGGCCGGAGAGAAGGGGAGTAGGAGACGGAATTGGAATTGTCTGTTAGGGCAGATGTGAGTTTCTTTTTGATGGTTGAGGGGGAGTCTGTTATTAGGATGCGGGAGAGGGGGTTGGGTGCTGATTTTGACATTTTTGAGAGCGGGTCGGTGAGGGACATTATGCGTTTCGTTGGTGCTGATGGGAGGTTAGTTTTGTTGACGGGGCAGAAGAGGAAGGGGGAGGGCGAAGGGGAAGTACAGAGCAGGGTTTGAGGGGCTACGAGGAAGTTGCCGTTGTAGGTGTGGTTGAAGTTCGTTACGCATTCGCGGGCAAATTCGAGGTGTTGGCTTTGGTCTTCGCCGACGGGGACGTGAGTTGCTCTATGTATCATCAGAGCCATTCTCTTCTCCTAGAGTTGAATTTCTTACCTGTGGACTAAGATATCTGCAGCTTGCAGCACAGGATAAGAGAAGAGGCCTAATTTGAGCTTTGATTTACTACTCTCATCTAGCGGAGAAGTATGATCTGACAACGACAATTTACTCTATGAAGATATTAGACATGTATACAAAACAGAAGAGTGAAACATACCTTCCACTGCGTCATCCTAGACAAATATCCCATACTAGCCGTACAACTCAAAATCCACATCAACTCGGCATGAGCCTGTACCTATTCCCCATAACCATTAGCCACTTCCCAATCTCTTCTCTTAAGGAAAAGACTAACCTCACTCTGAAAAAACAAAATACACCTCTCCTCCCTTAACCCCACCGCCAACAATGTCGCCAACGCCTCCCTCTTCCACCTCCTCAACGCCCCCGGGTCCTGCGGTACGGTGATAGCATGCAGGTCCACGATCGAGTACAGCAGTTTCGTGTCTGGGGCTGCCGAGTTCTGGAGTGAGACCCAGTTTTGTAGGGCGCCTAGGTAGTTTCCTAGGTGTGGGATGCCGGTTGGTTGGATGCCGGAGAAGATCACGTGGGGATGTGAAGGGGATGAGGAAGAGTTGTGGCGAGTTTGAGGGGAAAATTGAAGGGGGAGAGTTGCATGGTAGGTTAGGGAGCGGAGAGGGTGGGAGAGGAGGCGGTGTCGAAGGGTGGACCTGCAGGAAGGCAGCATCTTGTTTGGTTGTGGGAGAAAAGAGAGATGAAATGGGTCATTATAATTTTTTGAGATGAACAAGACGCCACGTGATATCAAAGATCAGAATTGGAAGAGGAGAGCAAGTAGAAAGCGGATATGATGTACAAGTGATGTCTGTTTAAGTCTCTGTATTTGTTCATGTAATTTCTACAATGCAGCTCTTACTGTTACAATATCCCATCATGTACAACCAGAACCTCTCTGGCAAGAAGAGCCGCTTATTCCACCTCTATTCATCCAATTCTCTCTGCGACGGAATGAAACTTTCCCTCCCAACCGGCCATGTACCCTTCGGTCTCTTATCTTGCATAGGGCCACTAGCACCAGAAGCCTGTCTAAAGACCGCCTTGTTTATCGTAGAAACAGGCTTCTTTGCCAACTTGCTCTTCTTATTGAACGCCAAGTTATTCAACGTAGGCTCCAACACATCCTTCATCTTCTCCATCTGAGCATCCATCTCCTTGCCAACATCTGCGTTTCAATTAGCCAAGTATCCACTATTGTGAAGAAGGGAGGAACATACTCAATTTACTAAACTCCCAAACATTGGCCTTCATTCCAATGCCATAGTATGAATACTTCCTCAAAAACGCCAACCACAACTCCTGCGTCTCCGCCTCCCCATCCTTAATCTGGATCAACCTCCTCACAGTCCTCCTCTCAAAATTCTCCTGACTCTTTTTATGAATAAAACTGCCCCTGGGAACCGTCCATCTCTCCGTAATCCTTGGCAAGGTAACCGGTCCCGAAGCCGGCAGACCCAAATAATAGGCTGCTCGGATGGCGAAATCGCAGAAGAATTCGAGATTGCGGATGCTATAGGACCGCAGCTGGAGATCGCAGGTCGGGACTCCGTATTTGGGTCTGCGTTTGAGGGGCCGCAGGTAGACTGCTTGGACGGAGCGCGGGAGGCGGATGTCGTTTTCTGCGAGGTCGGAGACGTCTGATTCGTGTGTTATCTCTGGGGGAGAGGTTGGGTTCAAGCTTCGTTCTGGGCGGAGGGCCTGGGATTGTGGTGCTGTTTGCGAAGGGTATGCGGGATTAGGGAGAGGCCGTGGTGGGATGGTATTTGATTGTTCGGTGGGATTGGATGTTTCTCCAGAAGCAGAGTATGAGGAGTATTGTTGAGTGTTGTGTCGTATGGGGAGGGTTGCTGGATGTGAAGCTCTGATGAGATGGGACGATTGGCTCTTCTACATATTCATTAGTTTCGCAGAGCGCATTCGGAGGATAAAGACCATATTCACTGTTGTAGAACGTACGATTGCCCGCCAGGGTAATCGCACAGAGGCCGATGACGCCATGTTTGATGGGTGTAAAGAGGTTGTGGTGAATCTTGAGATGCGGCCAAAATATTTCTTAGCGGCGTCGCCCCATATCGCAAGGCTGATTCTACAACATCCCGGTCACATCACAACGAGGAAAATACAAAATGGTCACCACAACAATAACTCTCGATTTGATTGAGCAAGGGGTGGCTTATATTGAGTCTATTCTTCCTAATGGATTTGCGCCTAAGGTGGGCATTATTGGTGGTTCAGGCATGTGTGGATTGCAGGGTGCATTTCACGGTGGAACTCGAGAGATCTCATATGAGACAATGAGAGAGGCAATTGGAGACTTCCCTGTCACAACCGGTACGTTCATTGATGAGAGAGTTCTCCCGAAGATCGGATTTTGAACAAAGAGAGATAAACAGGAAACCGTGAAATCGAATCTGCTTTGGGACAAAAATTCACGCGTTGGAACGCGTCAAAAGATGGTGGGAAGACATGTTGTATTGCAAATAGCTGACCCTCATTTAGTACTGGGACATCCTGGTAAATTCCTCTTTGGTCATATTGGCGTGACAAAAACTCCCGCTGTCTTGATGTGTGGACGCACCCAGTGAGTGACGCATGTTTAGGAAGAGACCCAAGCTGACAACGGCCAGCTATTATGAGAGCCACGAGCTTCAGATTGCCACACTGCCTATCCGCATCCTGGGGCTTCTCGGAGTGGAGACCCTCATCAGTAGGCAAGCAAAGCTCGAAAAAGAGCTTTACTAACAATTGACTAGTAACCAATGCAGCTGGTGGATTGAGCTCTGAACTCAAGGTCGGTGATATCGTGCTCGTCAACGACGTAGGTAATTTATAAAACTGTTGTTGAAGAGAGCTAATTCGAGAAGCATATCAACTTCCCCGGACTTGCTGGTTCCAACCCATTGCGAGGCCCGAATATTGGTGCTTTGGGTCCACGATTCCTGCCGCTCGCCGATCCCTATGACTTCGCTCTTGGGCGTGTGGCACACCGAGCTTGGAAAGACCTTAAGCGGGATGACTGGAAGCTTAAGTTGTTGCATGAAGGTGTCTATGGATTCGTTGCAGGACCCAGGTATTGTCCTTGTTCCTCTTCGGAATGAAATGCTGCTAACCTTGTTAGTTATGAGACCAGGGCAGAGTGTAGAATGCTTGCTAGTAACGGGGTAACTATGGTTGGAATGAGCACAGTACCTGAAGTAAATCCTCATGCTCGTAGTCTGAGTTGAATGATGACAGCTCATCTTTTATAGGTCATCATTGCAGCACATTGCGGAATTCGTGTTCTCGCAATGAGTCTCATCAGCAACGTTTCTGTGATGGAACCAGGACCTCGTGGTGATGACCCGGATTTTGTGGCACGCAGCAACGAGGAGCTCGGACGATTCATGAACAAAGACAAAGCCAACCATGATGAAGTACTCGAAGCTGCCCATGGATATGTCGACAAGATCAAGGTAAGTCGATTTGACTCATAATATAACAATGCTGATTATCGACTTGAACAGAATTTGATCGTCAAGATCATCGAGATTGAGATGACAAGGTAGCGCGTTTGCAAGTATATGGTTCGGCGTTGCATATATTGCGGGATATGGGCACATAGCGTTGGCGTTGGGTCTGGGGGCGTATATTGGCTGATCAAGTTTTCGATACCCGACCTCCTTTGCGCATGGCCATCAGCTTCTTATAGTGAGCCTTCTTGCCGCTGGTTTTAGCAGCCTGAATTTCATTATATTTCGCCTTGAAGCGTCCAGTCGTGACCTCGCCAGCCAAGACTTCCTCGACCAGAGTTCTCTTTCGGTCCTTGTTCGTGAGTCTTGCGCTGAAGTACTCGGTAGGTCCTTCAATGATTGTGCCGACTTGTGAAAACTCCGGTACCTGTGGCTTCCCGCTCTCTTTCTTGTAGTGTCTCTTTGGGTCCAGGACGTCGCGCATACGCAGAAGTTGTAAGTCGCGCTTGAGTTCTGGAGTCAGATTCGTTCGAGGCAGATTGTACCAGTCTGCACCAGCAGTGGCTTTCTTTTCCTGTAATTATACTGTCAGCAGAGGCGAGACAAAGCTTCCAATTCACAAAAAGGTGTTTCTCTTCTCAGTGTAACTATGATATAAAAGCATCATTTTGTGCAGGGCGGTACCCAAGACGGGACCACATTCTGCGTCATGTTCTTTGGGTTAAATTTTCCTCATAGAAGGAATCTCGAAGATGAAATGAGACATTCGACATACCTCGTCTCCCCTTTTCTTCACTGTTATAGGATCTTCCACCACACGAAACGAGTTGGCCAGCTTGCGCTCATGTTCGCTGACGAGGTGAGACACATCAATTTGGGGGCCATGCTGAGTGCTCTTGATGTAGGAGTCGATTTTCGTATCAGACGCAATTCGAGGGATACTGCGAGCAATGTCAGCCAGGCTTCGGAGGCTTCGGGTGAAGTGTTTGGAGGGGCGCAGTACCTGTGGGACAGGGCGGAAATTTCAGATGGTTTATTCTGCTTCTTGCTTTTGGATCTCAGCCGCTGTTCGGCATCCTTGAGCAATTGCTGAAGTTGCTCATCTGACAGATTATCGTCTGCCATGGTGGATCGCTAAATGCTGGCTCTCGCTGCAGATGTCCTAGAGCTTTGTGCCGTTGGAAGCTTTCAAGAATGAATTTCTCGATACTCGCTAGATAAATCAAATCTAGCGCTATGACATTTACGGCCTAGTGCCAAATAGAACTGCCCTCACCGCATCACAAAGGTCGGTCAGAGTGAAGCTGGTCGGGGTCGGGTTACAGAGACGGGAAGTTGGAATGAAAAGATGGAGAAGAGATTTTTTAGATGATGATGATCGTGTGCATGAAGCTTGGCCTCACAATCCTTCCAAAGCAGCCTCCCTATTCGTCGACGAGCTCTTGGGCAGAGACGAGAGACGAAGAATGGTCCCAGAAAACGGCCTCCTGGTGCGTTGGTGAACGCATCTCGCATCCTACAGATACGGGCGTGGGCATCGAGGAAGCTATTCAGCCTTGTCGGTGCAGTGGGATGATGGGCTGGGTTGTAGATGGACAACGCATACACCCCCCATACCATCTCATCCCATGCCATGCCATGCCATCCCACATCGAACAACCCATTCCCTTAACAGTCGAAGAGCAATTCCTGCATGAGAAAGCTGCCCAATGTAAACTGCCAGTGAACCATATAAACCGTGGCTTGCCCTCCCCCCAAAAGACCCAGAGCCACTCACGCAAGTCATACATACATCACAGCACATTACATTGATCGATCACTTCAAGCTGGCACAAATCCATCCACCGCTCACCGTCCACAAACCAGCAAACCCCATACTTTCATCCGTCAACTTACCGTTTCCCCCACAAAGTGCACGAAACGAGAGCCGTACAGCAGCAGTAGCAGCAGCAACGAGTAAGAGGCGTGTACCTTAATCTCCAGACCTCCAGTATCTGCCATAGGGCGACCATTCGCATCGTTGCTTTCACGGGCGCATAGCAGAGCACATTTGACTCTGTCGCCTTGATTCGTCGTCTGGGTTGTCTGGTGGGTGCCGCGAAACTGCGATCCCAGATCCATCACCTCGGAGCGCATCCAACCAGCGAACCTCAAACGCTCTTGGTTCCCGACAAAAAACACGAACGAAAGCTCAAGCTCGAGGTGTCGTCCCCAACCAATCACGACCCTCGAACTCGGGGAGCTGTCAACAAGCTCTCTCTTTGCGACAAACTCTGCTGTTCTCTCAATCATTCCTCAATCGCAGAGCGCTTTTCTATCCTCGGTTTGCGAGCCCGAAAACGTCGCGCTCGGCTCTTCTCCGGACCGTCAGCTTCCGTCATTGAAGTGGGAAGCTGAACCTCTTGAGCCGCAGAGACTCGAGGCAAGCCCATCGTCGAAGCTCTCCATCCGCGCGAGCGCAACTTACATTCTACAGCTCGTTGACTGCCATTGATATCTTGCAACGCGGCGAACTGCGACGAAGAAGGGAACAAGGTGATCGATAGTCAGTGCGCGAAGAAGATCGCTCAGGATGGAGCAGAACCCACCCTCCTCCCACGGGCAGGGACGCACCCAGCCGGCGTATGATACCTCTCATGGCGGACACTATGGTACGTTTGCACTTTCATCAGATTGCAGATTATAGCAAACAACTTCTGTCGCTTGATCTCCATGTCGTGGAAATCATTGGCTAATGAACGCGATTAGGTGCCAGTGCTGCAGTATGTACCTCGATGAACGCCTGGCGCATTATTTACTGACGACCGAATAGCTTGCAGCTCAAGGGTTTGCGCCTGTCGCAGAGTTCTACACTGGTGCTTGGGCAAATGTATGCATTCTGGTACCTATCAAACGAAGAGGAAGCTGATAGGAGTACAGGTCAATCAAGGTCTTCATGGCACCTACAAAGACATCCTCACAACCTACTGGCAGCATGTCATCAGCCATCTCGAGTCCGAAACCCACGATTATAAGCTACATCAACTACCTCTTGCACGTATCAAGAAAGTCATGAAGGCGGATCCTGAGGTCAAGATGATTTCGGCCGAAGCACCGATCTTATTTGCCAAGGGCTGTGATATCTTCATTACAGAGCTTACCATGCGCGCTTGGATCCATGCTGAAGAGAACAAACGCCGTACACTCCAACGCTCAGATATCGCTTCTGCTTTGGCTAAGTCGGATATGTTCGATTTCCTCATCGACATTGTACCCCGCGAAGAAGCCGCCTCCCATGCCAAGAGAGCTACCGGCGGCGCACAAGCATCTGCAGGTGTCCCACCTGGCGGTGCCCAACTTCCACCTCAAAGTATTCCCCAAGCTGGCCATCCTGGCGGGCATAATATGCCACCACCAGATCCATCCTACCTCGGTCAGCATATGGCGCAAGAGACCGATTACCGCCAAGGTCCTATGTACACTACCCAAGTTCAAGCTGGTCCAGCAGCTGGATATGGTGCTCCTCCCCAGGACATGTATGGCCAAATGGAAGGTATCTATGGTGGTTATCCTCCTATGCAGGCGCAGCAGGTATGTCCGGAACCTCCGTCTGTCTCTGCTCAAAATTAACGTGTTCCAGCAAATGTACCATGTCGCACAACAACGACCACAAGATCCTTCTGTCGGCCAAGATGCTGGACACAGCTATCCACGCCATGATGGCGGAGAAGGTGACGCTGATGCTGAGGGCGAGAGAGATTATGAGGTTGGCTAAGAGTAGTGGCGAGGTAGAGACTGGGTTTCGTAGGATTTGGGAATGGAGTTCGGAGGCAATTAGTACCCCCTCGAATGGCCATTTTCTTGGCTTGGATGTAATGAACAAAAACCCCAGATTGCATTGTATTTTCTGACCACATTTACCTGGCAATCATGACCAATTGTGATGTGAACGATCAAGTATTTGGTTATCTCATGCCAAATCTGGATGAGAAATTTCCCAGACGATCGGTTCTTGACGGACTTTGCATCACAGAATGAGTGATTCTAAACCATGTTAGCGTTTTCTAATCTGCCTGAGACATTTAGAACTTACTTCTCGAGGATCTTAGGTCCATTCATGGCATCCACTCGTCCGAATTTCTTGTTCCTGATCGAGATGTCGTAGAAGTCGTCTGGGTTCTCGGTCTGCATCAGCAGCACTGTCTGCTGCAACTCGTCCAAATTCTCCTTGAGAATAGGGGCATTCTCAAGGGTGTCAACGAAGTCAGAGAGGTAAGTGACGTCCTTTGCCAATGCAGCAACACCATTAGGATTGATCTTCTTGACTTCTGGAGAGAGAGGCAATGCTAGGATCATATTTGCTGCGTGGGAAAGAGCGTCAAAGTAGATCAGCTCTTTGATTTCTCGTGGAAGTCCAAGGAGGGTGGAGTTCATGATATTGGAGAGATAGCGAGTCAGGGTCTGCATGTAGTTGCTTGGCTCAGTTTCGAGTGTTGGCGCCATCCTATAGGAGATGTATCAGTCGCAGGATTGAAACACATGGGATTTCCACATACCAATCATATTCTGCTGTCTCTACTAGATCGTCGATCTTTGAGTTGACAAGCTCGAAGATTCGCTTTTCAGCAGTCTTCTTGTTGCTTCGGAAATCCTCCGTAGCATCTAATACAATTGGTCCTCCTGCTGAGCTTGACGATCGAGCTGCAATAAGGAGCTGCTCTAGTTCTCGGCACGCGGTTTCGAAATGCTCTAGATTGATCAAGATCTGGACAATCTGGCCCAAGTACTGAGAACTCAATCTTTCAACTAACGAGCTGCAGACTTTCTCCGAGAGAAGCTGATCAAGAGACTGATGTCGCAGATTAGCAAGGGACTGAGTAGTGTTCGAATGTGCTCATACCTTCTTCAGTGTCTCATCAATAACATTCGGATGTTGGAAATGATCATCCGAAAAGAAGTAAAATTGGTTGAGGAAATTTCTGATGTCTATACAACAGAGAGGATACATCTGAGAGAATGGTAGGACGCATGGAAATCTGTACTCTAGTCAATGCTGCCCATTTTTTGTTGCAGAGGTGTACTGACGTGAGTTCTTCTCTTGGTTTGTCTGGCGTGAACCAACTGACATTAATGACTTTATCATATTCTTCCAAATTGCTAATCGGCATGGGCATGTAGTCATCAGTCGAGACAATCTGGAGATGTCAGTCAGAGTTCAAGTATCGGAGTGCGAAGTAATTACCTCTTGGAAATCTTCACTGAACCTCTTCTTGAGCAGTTCAGCATATTTGTCGAACAGAGTCAGCAAGAAGTTGTCCAACGTTGTCACAGAATAACCCCAGCCCTGCATAGAACATTAGCACCGACCACGAGTAGCTCAAAATCTCAACTTACGTCCATGGTTTGAATGAACAGAGCAATGACGCCCTTGATTTTAAGGAGCACCTCGGCATTGTCAATGGTGTCCAATGCCTTGGTGATCAGCGAAATGGCAGTCTGACACATGGAATCCCATAGTTCGTCAACATCCACTGGAGAACGTAGATTGTGAGCTCGTCGCATAGTTGCCTTTTCGATGATGGCAAAGCCAGCAATACCTTCTAGTAAACTGCTCAAACTATTTTCGTCGTCGTCGACTAAACTAATAGCAGTAGGAAGCAACAGCTCTTTCTGCTTTCTTCGGGTTGCCGCGTAGTCTGATCTGAATTTATCGCTCTGTCCTAAAGCTTCATGGATATGCAAGCACTCGAACAGAGGTGTAAAGTCAACCTGAAGCTCCTCATTGTCCAGCACATCAAACTCCTCACTCTCGTCAAACACTAATTCAATGGCAGAATTGAGCTTGAAGTTCCGTAGATATTCATCTGACTCCATGCGTTCCTTCTGCCTAGTCCGTCGCAGTTCTGTATGGTAGAAAGCAACCTCTCCAAGGAACTGCGAGGTCTCTCTGATTCGATATAGCCAGGTATTCAAGTCCGACATGACAGCTTCCGAGATAGCCTTTTGGGAAGAAGGTATGGATTTCTGGATGATATCCGCCAACCTGTGCTGCGTAGCATATTTGTTCTGTATTGTAGGGATCAAATGTTCGTTCTGAAGATCGTCCAGCGCTTTCAGAGCTGCGTAGTATTTCTTCTTCTTGATCAGATCATGAGCTTGATTCACTGCATGTAAGATCTTCAATGATTCCTTCAGAGCTTCCGCAGCTTCAGCAATGTTCTGTCGAATCGCTTTCGTATCCACCAGCGCTTCCTTCTGTGCCGCTAACTTCTCGGTGCTTGCTTGTATCGACTGGTTGAGCTGTAGAATCTCAGATGTAAGAGCTACAGTCCCCTCCCGGACTTTCTGTAGCTGGTTGACAGACTGGAGGAATTCGTCATGTTTGGTCAAACCAATTCGTTCGATATCAGCCTCGCGTTCGTTGGCATACTGGGACAAGCTCTGCATGAGGCCTGGTGTTCGATTGGAATTCGTAGCATCTTTGAGAGCTGGTATCAGTTGGTCGAGATAGTCCGAGTCAGAGGAGGACAGGATAATCTATATTACTGTCAGAAACATAGTGGCATGAGCAGTGAAGATATAATACTTGTTGTACTGCGACTCGATAGTCATCGTATTGGGGTACCTTGCGAGACATGATGGTGGTACCTTATGTTGTCGAAGTTGCAAAGCATATCAACCTCAAGAGCTCGAAGCTATCACAGTATTGTCTTCTGTATGCCGTGCCTGAATCTGTATGGAGCCTTGCAGGCCGAGACGCCGGAGGACGGCGATACTTATCGCCGTAGTGTCACGCTATGCTGATGAGGCCAGGGCTAAGAAAAATCGCGGTCGGACCTCGTCGGCTCTCGTTCTTCGTCGCGTCGTCTTCAACTGTGCAATCTTCCAAGAACAAAGTTCGTTGCTGGAGTATGGTGTTGCTGTTGCGCTGGCCGGTCTCAAATTGTTGCAGAAATTCTGGCTCACGCTGATTCTTGCTGCGGCAATGAAAGAAAATCGTCGCCTTGGAGTCTACCCCGCGTCTGAAAATCGGCTGACGTTTGACAGGTCCGCAAGCTCGTATGTTTTGGGCACAGAGATAGAATATGCATATATTTACTCGGAGACATTCTTGATGGTGCTGCCTATGGTAGCTTGTGATGAGTCAGTGGTGGAGAGGAGAAGTGGTCTATCATCTATGTGGAGGGCTGAAGATGCTAGACTGGCCTGATCCAATCTTCAAAGTTGAAGAATTTAGATATGAGAAGGGAGTTTCATATGTTAGTAGTAGACGATGCGATCTCTCGGGGCTCGGACTCTCGTTAAGCTAGTGGCTCTACAAGAAGAAGGTGCTGTGAGCAGCAATTTTGGCCGCTCCCAAATCTCTGTAGGGAGAGTTAATTGGTGCAGTGAAAGACATACAAACAAACAAGACTTTTTGGCAATGCTGAGTCTTGCAGAGGCTTCAGACTTGCTGCCTGCTTCATGGAAAGTATGTTATGGTACTGCTGCCCCAAAGCCCAAGCACCAGATGAAGCAGCCTCTCAGCAAGAAGTGGCCCTCGAATTGTGGCATGAAGTTTCCGTTGTCGTCTGAAGTGGTCAAAGATATGTCTATAATCATGGATTGGGAAGTGTACGTGGGAAGGAACCGTCAAGTCTGTTATATGTAACGATGGTCCAAAGCGATCAGACGAACGTTCCTTCCCGTACACTAGATCCAGAGGTCTTGACTGCATGATTTCAATTGAAGAGAACGGATGATTTTGGTCTGGATGAAAACATCGTGCCGTAATTATGAACAAGAACATAGGGCTGCGAGTTATTGCAACAAATATTGAGTCCGTGTTCTTCTAGCTTCTCAGCAAAATCAAGCTATGTCACTCGCTGTCCCCCCTAGGAGTGCATATCTTGTTTCTCCTTAGGTTTCGTTTGTCTGTTTTCAACGATGATGACTTGTTCCTCCGTCACTCCTGCAAGTTCATTTAGCTTTGCCTTAATTGGAAGACTGAAGCCAGGTTAGGTACTGCAAGACTATATAATCAGTTGCGCAAGCTTTAACCTAGAGCTTCCCTGATTGAAACTAAAGTGGATGAATAAGAGTCAAGTGTGTCTTTAGGATGTAGATACTCATCGGTTTTGGAAGTGATTTTCAAGTCAAGAGGTTGAAAAAGACGAGATCTAGTTATGGTGCATGCTCCTATCCATCATGTCGTGGTAATCGCAAAATCCGTCCGCTTGAGGAACAGTAAATCTGGTATTGTTACATCAAAGTATGAAATATCTCATTCAGTCCTCTCTAAACCACAAGGCTGGTCTTTGGCAAGTGCCATAAATTTAGTGTTGAGGGGTTGATGCTAAATCCATCTTATATGCTTGGACATCTGAACGGTCGAGCGAATCTTCCTCGTGCAAGCCATATCCTCGAGTAGTCCTCGATTAATACCCGCGGGCAAAATACAGTACTGTTTTGTGTGTTAATTGTATTTGCTTTCTTAAGAATGGTGGCCTCACCCTTCTCTTCCGCAGGAATCTCCCTTTGGAAGGAGTGGTAGTTGCCCTCCAGGAAAAATCTACTTGCAAGTTGGCAGGGTGAGATGGCGATATTATTAAATCCTTTCACTGGCAATTGAGACTCAACTTTGTTGCATGTCCATGCTCGTTTTAATCAACTCTGAGCAAATGAGCATTTTACCGTACTCAAAAGCAACTCACTTGCCAAAACCTGCATGTTCTGAGATTGTTGTTTAGTAAGCATAACAAATTTTGGTCTGTACTTCTTTTGGTGAACAGCAATTCTCGTTACGGGTAAGGTTTGTTGTGTCTCAAGTGGCTGCAAAGAAAAAGTCAGAGTTACTAGACTTCTCCTAGCACAGTTATCGTTGAAATTCCAAAGTCCCAACGTTAATGCCACACTCTCTTGGTGAAACCTAGTCAGTGGCGGATTTGTATGGTCTTTTCGGTTTGCCACTGAGTGTTCGGTCCTCTTTTGTCTCGTTGCTCAAGAATTTCACGAGACGCAGAGCACAAAGAAAGTTGAAGATTCAAGATGCAAACCCAAATTTCACACTGCAGCAAACGTTGCTTGCAGAATGCATCTATCAGTAAGGAAGTGGAGTTCAAAGTTCTCTTTCTTCCCAAGCCCGGGATCAACCAAGAACGCTTTCCTTTGACAGATCGAACCTTTCATGGCCAAAAGGAAAAATAAAACAACCCATAGTAAAGAGCAGAACCATGTTCAACGTGAGAGCTTGAGGAACTCTCCATTTTGATTGAGCGGTCTGACAAAACTGCCAACTATCACATCTGCCGGATGACGGTTGGAGAAGTATGCATTTGTTTTCTGTCAAATGATCAGACCCCCTGTGCAAGTCTCTTCAAGCACTCAGATCAGATTAAATATGGAACTCGTTCTTTCAACCTCTGCAGGAAGTCACTGGAGCTGCGCAGTCTAGGCCTGATCTTCCCTGTCTGCAGCTGTGGCTTTGAAGTCACTCATGCCCATGACCCGACATCCATATCCATTAAGTCTCCGCTGAGAGATTTGGTGATGTGCGGAAGGTCCTGCGAGCTTGTTGAGTTGCTATTCGACTACTAGCTGGGGAAGGGGGAACTTGATCGTCTCTATCTCTTTCATGTGCCTGGTAATTTATTCAGTGATAGCAAGGACAATGCTGTTACATCTTATCCTACGCAGCTCCTTAAAGTGCGCAGTGAGTTGTATAGAGTGTTGCCGACGTGGTTTCTTTCGGTGTCGTGCAGTTTTGTCGAATATCTCAGCATGTGCAACAACTACGTCTTTAGGGTTCCTACAGAACAAAGGACAAGCAACCGGGGCGAAGTCCGAGCCGATTTCAATTTGATGCAGGGGAGGAGTCCAATTTCCACTCTTCACTTCATGCACCAAAAGCTACTTGTGCTACCCGCAAACGTCCCGACTCACAACATCATTTCATCTCGTCAGATTTTGCAAGTCTGGAGACCACGCTTACATGCCGTTCGAGGACTAGAGCTTGCTCACTTAAAACAAGAGACTGCATTCGATCGATTGGAGAGCAAGTGTCTTCATTTCCCGAACTGGTTCGGATGTCTCTACCTTCACCCCAACCTCAATTCCTGTCGGCCTGCTGTTCAGGGCACACGAGAATAAGTCGTACCGTGTTTGTAAAGGCAAATTCAGTTGCATGTTGAATTTGGTTGGGAGAGCGATGGAATGTGGTGTTTTGTCACCAATACCGAACCCTCCCCCTATGAAACACCTCCACCTTCTTCATTATCCACATAACAATGGCAAACGCTCGAGAACAGTTGCCCGTAGCGAAAATTCGGCTATTCAAGGGGTGTCACGTGGGATATGGAATTATGGTTGTTGCTGTTGCGTTGAGACCTATTTTCAGCAATTCCGTTGTCTCTTTCGCCCACCCGGCCTCAGATGCTCGATGCACAACACCAGCAAGTCACTTATTGAAGTTTTATTGCTCGTCGATGCTTGCTAGCCGAAATTCGGCTAAATAGGAGTATCACGTGGGTCTCAACGTCACTTCATCGGCGGTCTGCATTTTGGTTAAGTTTTGGGCCACCTCTCGATGAATCTTCTTATATTAAGACTTTATCCAATTGTATGGATGTATTGAGAGCCCAGACATGCAGAATTAGATCAGTATCGTCAAGTTTACCTTCGTAAATCATATAAAGTTGTGTAGTGGACGTTGTGAAATAGCTCTTGAGCAAGTTCAGGATTCTGTTCACAGCTCTGAATGTCTCCACCACGAAATAATCTTGCTCTTCCGAATGCTTGAAACACAAGAGTTGACTTTCAGGAACCCATTTTCAATAAGGTCAAGCCTCGCTCAAAACTGACTTGGAGGATATATGAGAAAATCATACATGTGCCATTTGCCTGAGTGACGTTTGAGTCTTTCTCCTTATCACAGCGCATTTCCATCCTACATGTCTGGAAACTAAAGCTAAATACTCAGATTCCCATTGTGTAAGTCTCAATATCATTGAAAATTCACTAGGTGAAAATTCACTCAAAGGATTTTGACTTTCGATTTTTCCTTGGACAGAGTCCAAATGTCCTTGGTTATAATAACACATTTGATTCTAATATGCCTTGATTTTGTAATTAAATACTCACGCCTGTGTTGTACGCCTTCACTGTTAGTAAAAATGACTTGGTGAAATTTGCCAGAAAAAGAATTATTATTGGAATTTGCATTTTGAACTTTTCTGTAGACCAAATTTGAATGTCCTTGGCTATGATAGTACATTTCATTTCGTTATATACTGACTCTATTCATAACTACTCATGTCTGTATTGTGTAGATTCACTGTTGCTAGAAGTTGCCTTGGTGAGATTCTGGCAAAATCAATTTTGGAATTTCGCATTTTGCATTTTTCTTTGAGCAAATTTACGAATGTCCCTGTTTACTATAGATCATTTCGTCTTTATATGTCTGGTTTCAGGAATTGTAATTTTGATTTTGAATTTTCAATTTGAATTTTTGTTTGAGCAAATCTTGAACGTCCCCGCTTACCATAGCACATACTATTTTAATATGTCAGGTTTCAAACGCTAATTGTAACATTTAAGATTTGGATTTGGATTTCTCTTCTAGCACATTTTCAATGTCCCTCCTTCCGGTAGGACATCTTGTCCTGATATGTCTAGTCTCAGATATCAGTATCTGAAAACCCAAATGTTGGAGGCTTGTCTCGTAATGTCATGTAGATCACATGGGCGATGCTTATGTTTACTGGTCATCTCATCTATAATGCACAATGCATCGAGTGTGCGCGAAGATTACGTGCAAGGCTGTGCATTTTGCATCATCTTTGATACGCTCATTAAGTTCTGAAGTCGGTCGATGGAACGATGTTGCATGTGATACACGCTACACCTACTTGACGATGACATCGTGAGTTCCTTCCCGTTTGGAGGTTGCACGGAAGACACCCCCGCAGCACGGAGAAGCTAAGCAGCATAAAAGAAATTTCTCCCCCCATTTTCTTTCTTCTTCCTCCATCCATCTTACAACTTTTTTCTACCTTCCCATAACTTGAGTACACCTCCTCATCAATCTATTACATCCCTGCGAATCCCACGCAAGATTAGTAGACAGTTGAGAATCACCTCTTGATTTGTGTCGGATTCATCTTCCCCTCATCAACACACCGCCCACTCACATCACCCGCCCCCTCACTTTCGTCCACTTCTACTTCTCCCCCCTTTCACCTCCGGTAAGCGACTCAATCGTGTATTGACTTCGTTACGAGCGTCGTCTATTCAAACCCCTTTATCAGCTCGTTCGTGAGGTCATCGTCCTAAGGCCGGCTGTGTCTATTCACTCAGCCTGACAGCCTTCCCTTTCGCCTCAGGTAAGCAGTTCACTCGCGTATCCACCTCGTTACGAGCGTCGTCTAATCAACCTCCTTTCAGCTCCTTCACAAGGTCATCGTCCTGAGGCCAGCTGTGTCTATTCACTCCTCCTGAAGGTAAGAGATTCACTCAAGTAATCACCTCGTTACGAGCGTCGTCTAATCAATCTCCTTTCAGCTCCTTCACATCGTCCTGAGGCCAGCTGCGTCTATTGACTCATCCTGAAGCCTCCCCTTCACTTCTTATTCAACCTCACTCTTCTTTCACACACACACACGTCCTCGAGTCACTTTCAACCTCAACATGTCTCACATCCCAAGCAACACGCCTCACTATGAGCGTGATAGACAAACACGAGGAGGTCGGACTGGCCGTAAGGCAGGCTCTCCTGGATCCGAGGTAAGTTGTGCTCTCCTGTTCTCGAGTCTCCAGATCACAAGGCTTACTTCACTTTCACAGTCTGACCGTGGTCACTATTCGACCAACAACACGTTGGCTAGCCCTTACACCTACTCGGAGAGCGTGATGACCCAAGATACGAGCTTGGTATTCTCCCCTGAACAATATCGCCAGGCTTCCCGCGGCGCTATTGATACCTTTGCTCAACAGAATGGTACTGGCCTCGCAGACCCGTTCTCAACTTCTGCTCGCCCTGGCCTAAACGTGAACGCGTCGGCATTTCAACCAACCATGGATAAGGGTGTGAGCAGCGTCAACAAAGGCGAGAAGTTCGCGGCCAGCTACCTCAATAACCTCATTGCCACGAGTGAACACGTTCCCAGGAACTCATTGACTCGATCTGGTACGTTCACCAAGGATTCAACTACCTCGCGAGTAGTCAAGGTGGTCTGCACCGCAGAAGGATCCGGCATCCCAGGTATCATGAATTGGCTAAATGTAAGTCTCTCGTCCCCATCCTTCCTGCACATGCTGGCTTCTCATGGCTGACGCGTTTCAAAGCTCATGACCCATCGTCTTCAAGGAAATCAGTCGTTCAATCCTATCTCCGATAAGATTGTATACATTCGACACAGTCACCTCACAGACGCTATCGCTGTTCATGATTTCCTCACGAATGCCCCTGAACTCTGTGAGGTCTCTTACTTTGGCACAAAGGCTCTGTCCGATGTTAGTATATCCCGATATCGGTGGCCGAAGCAGTAGCTGATAAAATCACAGATCTTCCCTCACTTCTCCGGAAAAGTCACGGACTATGAAGGCCAAGTAACCGTCACGGTCCCATACCCTTCAAGCGCCAAGACTGGCATCGCCAAGCATGAATTTGAAGCCAAGGTACGCCAGCTTATCAATGACCAAGGCACCGTCTGTGCATTCGAGACCATGCCTGTTCCTGGAGACGGAAAGATGCTTCTCGTAGTTGAGTTCAACAACGCCGAGAAGGTCCCGCGTGCAGTTCAGCGTCTCACAGGCAACAATGTTGATGTAAGTTATCTTCCCCAGCCTCCAGGTGACAGTTGACTGATCAGTCAGGGCGAGACTATTCACGCCGAGGCTCACCACCCGGACGTCAGAGTCGACCCTTATGCACACCTGTCTTCGTCTGGATCTGGAGATCTAGTTGACATGATGGGCTCAATGTCTTTCGGTGGTAATGAGACCGCAGGTTACACGAATACCCTCCCGAACGGTTACGCCACTCGGCAAGCCATGGTCGTCTATTCACAGCCTGGCCCTAATGCCGCTTCCCCATTCTATGGATTTGCGCCGGCATCTAGCGGCTCTGGCATGATACCTTACGGCCAGCAGCTTATGATGGTCGCCCCCATGCCCATGGCTTCATATGGCATGCAGCCAAGCGGCTTCGCATACGAATTGGATGACTACTATGATCATCACCATGCTCCATCTTACCCCTACGGTCGTTCTCGCGGCGGTTATGGATCCCGTGGAAACTATGCTTCACGTCGATTGGGAGGCTCTCGTCGTGATGAACATAAGTCTGAGAATATAGTCACGATCGAACGCATCTACAATGGTTCGGATGTTCGAACCACAGTAAGTCTTCATTCCCAATGTCTTTTCGCACTGCTTATGCAAGAACAGATCATGGTTCGAAACATCCCCAACAAGATGAACCAAATGGAGCTGAAGGCATTCCTTGATCAAACCTCGCGTGGCAAGTATGACTTTATGTACTTGCGTATTGACTTCTCCAACGGTGCCAAGTATGTACCCTCAAATGCCACTTGCTTGACCTTTGCTAACCTCGTTCAGTGTCGGATATGCCTTCGTCAACTATCTCGATGTAAGTTTCAACTCATCCAACTTTGAGACAGTTTTCCTGACTTCACAGCCGATGGATATTATCGAATTCATTCGTGCGCGTGCCAATCGTCGCTGGTAAGCTATAACACTCCTCAAACAGTATCACTTTGCTGATATACACAGGGAGGATTTCCATAGTGATAAGGTCGCCGAGGTTTCGTATGCCAGTAAGTTGTCTGTGTTATCTTTCAAGAGACATGCATCTAATTTGTGTCCAGCAATTCAAGGCCGCGATTGTCTTATTCAGAAATTCCGCAACTCGAGCGTTATGCTCGAGCCTGAGGAGTGTCGACCAAAGGTAAATCATCTCCTCTTGTTATTGATTGATGCGGTATCTGATGACTTCGTAGTTGTTTTACACGGAAGGTCACCCGCTTGCTGGTCAGGAAGAACCATTTCCTCGTTCTGATAATCAAAGCAAGCTGCAGAGATCCTGTCAGAATGCTGAACACGTTGGTAAGTTCTTCTCCATCTTCATTTCTAATGTTCAAAACTCACGTAACCCAGGCCTCTTCGCTCCTGCGGCTGGTCAACACCATCGTTTTGAACAGCGCAACCGTCTCTCGCAATTTGACCGAGGCACAACTATGGCTGCTCAAGAATACGAAGAGAACTTCGACGGACCCTTCGGTAATAGCTATCATGGCTCTTATCATCGTGGAGGTCATCGTGGAGGCTTCTCTCGTGGCGGTGGCTTTGCTCGTGGTGGTCGTGGCGGCCGCGGCGGATATCTTGGCTGGAACGGTAATGATGCTCATCGTAAGTGATCATTTCCTTCATGGTGCAGACTTTGCTGACGATTCAACAGAATACTGAGTGCCCACCATACACTTCAGATCCTTTGTCTTTCTCGCTTTGGGAAGTCGACACCAATGTGGCTATGTTCGGAGCCTTCTGGTGAAACTTGGAGATTACGACTCTCTTTTTCGGGTGTTTTGACGAAGTTGGCGAATGGCTTGGCAATACCGGTTCCTGTCTTTGCCCTTTTTTACATAGACACAATTTTGCAACTTAGCTTTTTGTTGCTCCCGACCTTGGGTGGTAATATGAAGATGACTGGCCCTTTGCATTGGGAGATTGGGAGGAATTTTCATGGCTGCTGCGCTGCTTTTCTTCGATAGATCGATGGTTTTCTACTAGGAAGGTCTGATGATATCTGCAAAACGATGCTTTTCAATACTCACTTGACCTTTTCCCCTCGAGATGTGACTCCTGTGATCTTATGAATGAACTCGTCTTCTCTGACTACTTCCTCCTCCTGTTGACGGCCTCGAACGAAGAGACTTCATGACAGAGGAACAACATTCGCAGCTCAAGGTCAAGCAGTTTAAGTACGCAATAGATCGATCAATCAATCATGAACATGAACCAGGAGTCATCACAATCACATCAAACAATCTGAAAAGACTTCATCAAGAATCTCAATATTATATCTTCAAAATCTACGCCGTGGATCTGTTATATCCGTTGCTATCTACAAGATATCCAATGCATGCATGTCTTCAGTACCGACCC
Organism: Mollisia scopiformis; assembly: GCF_001500285.1. Taxonomy (NCBI): domain Eukaryota; kingdom Fungi; phylum Ascomycota; class Leotiomycetes; order Helotiales; family Mollisiaceae; genus Mollisia; species Mollisia scopiformis. The sequence goes on from NW_017263587.1 coordinate 470,748, forward strand.
ATCATGTCTCATTCATGGGTCTCATCCAAATCTCGTGAAGAATTCTAACGCCGTGCTGAATGCTGATTAAAAGAATACAGGATGTGCTGTGTCTGCCAATATCAAAGCCAAAGATGTGTCTCGTTATGTTGTCCGAGAATCGAGAACGAGAAGAGAAGCAAGGTTGTTTATTAGTCGACAGGTAGAGCAGGAAGGGGTTTTCGAGCGATACTGAAGCTTTGCAGCTTGTGGTGTCCTTTCGGTGTTGGTGATGATTGTGTTGAAGGTTGTGCTTGCGTGGTGGGCGAGGATTGAGGTTGGATTGGGGAGGTGGAGGTATTGGCTAAAGATTGAAGTCGAGATAGAGAGGGCATGGAGTGCCTGTTGCTGCCATTACTCATTGGGACAGCCACCCCAATATCGTTACCGTTGAAGGCTTCGGTTCGATTTATATTCGAGCTGGGAGAGGACTCAGGTGGAGGTGATGGCAATCTTGGCGGGAAGGTTTGATAGAGGTCGAGGTCTGACGTCGATCTCGAATATTGCGGTGAGTTGACTGGGATTGGTTCGTCTGGGAACTCTAGCTGTGGGATTGGTTGTGGATCGGGTGTGGGAGATGATGGAAGGTCAGGAGGGAGAACTTCTTCTGCTCCACTGGGTGGAGGACTGGGTTCTTGTCTTATGGAAGCTTTTCGTTTCCTTGGCGTACGTTTTGGAGACTGTGCTGGGATCTCTGGTGGTGTGATAACGATCTCTTCAGGGATTTGAGGTGTTGGGTCTTCAAAAGATTCAGCAGATTGATAGGATGAAAGCGGTTCGAACTTTTCTGGAAGCTCAACATCTTCCACAGGAAGAGCTGGTAACTCAGCCTCGTTCTTGACGAAGACATCTTCAGGCCCAGATGGAGGTGTCATTGCTACTTCCTCGGTCTGCGAGTATGCTGACAATGGAGTTTGGGGACTTTCGTCTCCTCTACTCCGCGACCTACTTCCCATCCTCTCATCACTTCTCTGTCTTCTATGCTCAACTTCTAGCCAATCTCGTCTAGTCCTAATAGGATCATTCCTGACGTATTCTGGACTATGCGGTGGACTCTCGATTGGACTTTCCATGCCCATACCAGACATGAATCTCATTCTGTTATTCATGTTGGAGTATTCGAGAGGACTGCCACCAGAGACGTGCGTGAAGATCACAAGGCCAAGGCATAAGAGCACAAGAACAGACTGTACAATCGACATCCGTTTCTGGAAGACTACTTCATCTGCCAAGATATTGAGGCGAGAACTGATAGCCAGTATTTCCCTTCTTGACTCCTCTCTTTGCGATTCTAGTGATATGACAGTACTTTGCCATATCTCATCGTACTGCTGTCTGAAGTGTCGAAGCTCGTCAAGGACCGTACTATTCAGGGTGTCCAAGAAAGTAGTCGTCTTCTGCAACTGCTTCTTTTCAACCTTCGTAAACGCTTCTCGCAGAATCCGGGACTGCTCTTCGATATACTTCAAAGATAGAGTAGAATTTGTTTCCAGGAAATTGAGACGCCGAGACACAGCTTTGAAGAAAGATTCTTGGATCGTTGGGAGGGAAGAAGTTGCTGATGATGTACTAGTCGTTTTGTTCTTAGGCGTAGTGGTTACGTTTTGCGACTTGCTGGCTTGGGTCGCTGAGTTCGAAGAGGCAACTTCGGATGAAGTTATAATGTTAGATGGCACAGAAACTGGAGTTGAGGATTCTTTGGTCGTACTGCTTGAGGCTGTTGATTCGACATTCGAAGAGGGAGACGACATAGCAGTATTGCCATTTGAAACAGTAGTCTCTGTAGCAGAACTAGACGTTGAACTCGACGTATGGCTTCTTGAAGTTGTAGTAGTAAGGTTCGCTGTGGCTGTGGGAATTGCAATAACAGGGGCCTCAACAACAGGTGCTTCTCCAGGGAGACAGGTATCTTCGAGCCAATTTGGGCTTGCTACATCGAAAAAGCCGAGTTTCACCCAAGGTGTAATCTTTGAATCAATATCAGCCTCTGCTGAATCTATGTCTCCTTTTTCTGTGCCACGGGCAGCATGCTCTGCTTCTTGAGCAGCTTTGATCATCTCTTCAGCAGCAGCTCTCAGCTTCTCTTCTTCTTGAATGATCTCTGCTACGGCATCAGGGACATACGCTTCTTCTCCCTCACTATCGCCCTCGTCCTCATCGTTGATAGACTCAGTCTCTTTCCAGCTCTCCAGCATCCGTGTTCCATGAACTCTGACAAGAGACAATGGGCAATAGTATTCATTACCATAATGGCTCAAGAACTCTATCCTGATATACCTTGCCCAAATTTGAGGATTTGCAATCAAGAATGCTTGTATCTCTCTCGAATTTCGAGCTTCGTATGTCCCGACGTCCTTCCATTTGTCTATCTTTACTGGATATCGGTCGCTGACACTGACTCTGAAGGTTCGAATTTGGCTGGAGAAGAATTCGTAATTGGCAAGGACAACGGTGTCTATCCAAATATCTTCCTGTAGGATTATTAACATAGGCATAATAATCTAGAAGAGGCAAACATACTGAAAGCTCGATGATGATAAACTTGTTTTCAGCAGAGCATTCGGATAGCATATAAGAGTCCTTGTTCTCAATCAAGACAGCTTTGGAATTCTTGGCTCCAGGATGTGTCTTCAAAATCGTAGCTCCAGCATCGAAACTAGCATAGGAGAACCGCTCCTTGCACGTCTTCCCAGCATCATTACTCCTATGGTGATCTTTCTTTCTCCCATTTCCCTCTACCTTTTGAGACTCTTGCCCTGCTCCAGTTTCTCCGGCATCCTCGGTTTGACTTTTCTCATCTCCTTTCCCTCCCGTCCGGAAAGAGCTGAAGTCCAGATCAATCTCTCCTTCATCTCCCAACGAGTCGAGGTTATTCTGGAAACTCTCGCTATCCCTCTTCTTCACATCTCCAGACTTTTTAGTCCCAATATTGGCATTTGCTTGTCCGGCTTTCTCAAGTGTCTGCTTCTTCCACTCTTCAAAAGACAAGAACGAAGCTTCGCCCAGCTCACCGCTCTCGAGATCTGTAGCTGACGCTTCCGCCGTCTCCGGGGCTGTAGAAGAAGGAATCGGACTCGCTATCGAGTCCGCAGATGCCACAGTGATCGTCGAAGTATTCATTGCTCCCTCCAACCCCTCTGTCGCAACAATAGCACTGGAGCTTCCAGCTCCAGTGCCATTAAAACCATTCCACTCTTTCCGCAAACATTGCTGGGGCAGCGAGTCTGTGATATAGTTGATCGTCCTGGCTTCGCAGGTCCCTGTACTCTGCACAGCAGTCGTCGTCGGTGTCGAAGCTGTGCTTATGCTGCTACCCTCTACACCATTCTGGATCTCTACAAAAGAGACCAGCAGCACCAGTGCCACGGCTGCGAATCTGCGACTTGGAGGCAACATGGCGGCTGCATCCTGTTCAAGGGAGGAATGTACAGAGGATTATATTTATCGGACAGTTAGTAGGTGAAGGTGGGACATCGAGTGGAGGTGCGGGATCTAGTTTCTAGTGGTCAAGCTGGCGGAAAGTGAGCGAGGAAACAGGATTGGACAATGGGGCGGCGATGATGAGAAGCCGCATGAACCGTGCAGCAATAAAGCAAGAGTTATTGGTTACGATGCAAGGCAAGAGGTGTGGCGAAGGTGGCTATCTTCCTTGCTTTCTAGATCTTGATGAGAACGAGATCGTTCTTTTTTGGTGGGATTGGAATTCTGTTCTTGATCCCTGCGTCTGGAACTTCGATTGGGATTTACAGACGAAGTACAGGGGACGATCAGACGACTTCACTATAACCTCAACCTCCTTTCTATGTCACGGAGATGCCTCAACTTCGTATTACAAATTGTTTATTTTGCTTTTGTTGAAAAATCCATGCTGATAAGAAGCAATTACCAGCCTCGGCCCTGCATCTTGTCCTTCGCATCCATAGCACTGACGTTCAATCCCACCATAGCTTCACCAAGATCCTCACTCACAGCAGCCAAAACCTTCGGGTCATTGTAATGTGTCACGGCCTGGACGATAGCCTTCGCTCTCTTGCTCGCATCTCCAGACTTGAAGATACCTGAGCCAACGAATACACCATCGCAACCAAGCTGCATCATCAATGCCGCATCAGCAGGCGTAGCTACACCTCCAGCAGCAAAGTTAACAACAGGCAATCTACCAAGCTTGGCAGTCTCCTTTAACAGCTCAAACGGAGCTTGGATCTCCTTTGCCAGTATTCTCAGCTCTGGATCGCTCATGCCGGATGCTCTAGCAATCTCGGCATTGACGGTTCGCATGTGTCTGACGGCCTCAATGACATCTCCAGTTCCTGCTTCACCCTTTGTACGGATCATAGCAGCACCTTCAGAGATACGACGGAGGGCTTCACCTAGGTTTCGGCATCCGCAGACGAAGGGGACAGAGAAAGGGTGTTTCTCGACGTGGTGGGCATGGTCGGCGGGTGTGAGGACTTCGGATTCATCGATGTAGTCTACGCCAATGGCTTCGAGGATCTATGATTCAAAGACGTCAGCAATAGCCATTACGATTTCCCATTGTTCGGAATAGAGAAGGTAGTGGAGGTAAGGAAAGGTAAAATATACCTGGCACTCGACAAAATGTCCAATTCTCGCCTTAGCCATCACAGGAATTGTAACCGTTGCCATGATCTCCTTGATCATCTTCGGGTCACTCATTCTTGCCACACCACCTTGAGCACGGATATCTGCCGGTACTCTCTCCAAGGCCATAACGGCGCAAGCTCCAGCTTCTTCTGCTATTCTTGCCTATAAATCCATGAGTCAGTCTCAAATCATTGAGCAGTGAAGTAAGTGGAAGAGAAGATAGCATACCTGCTCCGCATTGACAACATCCATAATAACTCCTCCCTTCAGCATGCGAGCAAGACCAGTCTTGACAGTAAAGTCTTTAGTGTTGCTGCTTCCATTGGATTGGCCTTGGCCTTGGCCGTTGGTACTGTTGGTAGGTAACTCGGTGGCCATTCTGGAGTTCTCGTTGATCATTACTTTTCTTTCTATTATCTCTCGCAGAACCTAATCAAGAATAACAATCAACGTATCGGACAAGAGGAACTAAGTCTCCAGAGAATCAGAAGTGAATTGAACGTTGCAACAAAGTGTTATGACTCTTCCCTCAAGTCAGGTCACCAAAAATGCTCTAAGTAATTTTTTTTAACTACCTACCAAACCCCTCTAATCCGGGGCCGAATCGGAGGGGTCACCCCTAAATCAAATCCCTGTCCCACGCCCTTCTTCCTCCATCTTTTTCATCGCACTCGGGATCTGGAGTCAGAGAAACATGCTCCTCGTTCACCGGTCTATTCCTAACCAAAGGAGCCTTCCGTTTTCGGACATTTACACATAACGGCGGAGAAAAAAGGAAGCATTACCCCTCCATCGAAACATGCGGGATGATTCCTTCAAGGCCGCTGCAAACCGAGAGTCTACCCGTTGTGATTTTTCGAGGTGTGAGGATCGGCGGTCGGCGTTTACATGGGGGATGGTGATGTCAATGAATGGTGGAGCTAGGGATGAAGCTGTGCGAGCAGGAGCTCAAATTGTCACCACGTGCATTGATGATCGATTCGCAATTTGTGTTTAAGAGCCAGCACAGCTATAATTGAGCCTCAATTCGTACCTGCATTTCCTCGTGCTCCATCCACTGTCTTGAGACGAACATTCAAAATCGACTTGTAAGAGCACAATGGCATCTCTCCTCCTTCGCCCCCTCCTTAGACCCCAAGCTCTTGGTCTTGGCTTAGGACTTTCTTTGACAACATATCACGCGGTATATCGACAGCAAGCTATTCGTCTTGATTCATCTCCATCGTCGTCGGGGTCAATTTTGTCCGGGGATAGCTACAGGAAGAATGCCCAGGTACCTGTGATTCGAAATGGAGGTTTGAATGAGAGGGCTGTGAGGCAGATTAGTAGCGGAAGTATTGTTGGTATGAATTTGATGTAAAAACACAAAATGAAATGCTGATTGATTCAGGTCTTTGTGCCGGGCTGGTTGTCAGTACTTTCTCGAGACCATTAGCAATTGTGCTTGGACTCTTGATTGTTGGTGTGCAGGTATGTTCAAGTCAAAAACTAACACTTCAAACGGAAAAAGAGAAAAGCGCGAAGGTTCAGCGCTGACCACCAGTGTAGTATGCTTCATCTCAATTAGGTATTAATATAATACCCTACAATCGACTTCAACGATACGTCACAAGCATCGATCTCCGCTCAGCTGTTCAAGACAATGTTGCTTTCAAACTCTCCTTCGGCACCACGTTCGCCTTAGCAGCCTTCATGAAGTTTTAGGTCCTGGTTGTCATCGTAACATTATACTAGACTCGTATCGTGTAGAATACCATAATCAAACAACGCTTCCTTCCATGCTCGCCATGCTATGCCAGAGAATCCCTGCCCCAAACCCATATGTACTTAGAAAGGTTGCGTCTCATGTTCCAACCACTTCATTGCCACAGAGGTTGCATAGAAGAAATCCTTCGTCTTAGCGTGAACGTCGGCGTGGTATTCGTTTAGCCAATGCTTTTCCCTCCTAGTCAACAAGCTCTCGTCAATCAATTTTCGGCAGTAAGGAACCATGGTTACATGCTCAAAGCCAAGATATGGCTTGTCGCCAAACTTGTGCTTTGTTTCCGCCTCCTTCACCATGATGATATTCTCAATGCGTATGCCAAAGTTGCCATCTTCGTAATATCCGGGCTCATTAGAGATTACATTACCAGGCGCTAAAGGTACTTCCGAGTATTGTATTCTGGTTCCGATGCCGATGGGACCTTCATGCACATTAAGATATGAACCAACTCCATGACCAGTGCCATGCCTGTAGTCTAATCCTTCTTCCTGTTCAACTGTTAGTCGAGTACAAAGTTGATGATGTTTACATACCCATAAGAATTGTCTCGCCAATGTATCAAGCGCAAAACCGGTCGTGCCTTTGGGGAATATGGCAACATCAAGGGCGATGTGACCCTTCAGCACCAATGTATATGCTTTCTTCTCTAGCTCTGTCGGCTGCCCGAAGTGTAGGGTTCTGGTTGTGTCCGTCGTTCCATCATAGTACTGGGCTCCAGAGTCACAAAGGTATACTGCGTTGGGATCAATGGTCGCGCAATTGCCTCGTTCCGGCATGTAGTGGATGACGGCAGCATTAGCTCCTGTTGATGAGATCGTATCAAAAGACAATCCGACAAAGTGCTTATGCTTAGACCGCAGCTCTTCCAGCTTGTCAGCAGCAGTGACTTCGTCAATTGTTGCCTTCTTGACCACAAGTTGATGTTCTAGCCAAGCAAAGTATTCGATCAGCGCTGATCCGTCCCGGATGTGACATGCTCTCATGCCTTCCATCTCTGTATCGTTCTTGACAGCCTTGGCGTCTCCAATAGGACTTCGAACATCTTCCACTTTTGTATCTCCGCCCAAAGCTCTTTTTAAAGCCCATGAGGTCTTAGTCGATACGAGGAATTTCTTGATCTTCGCCTCAGGCGCTTCCTCGCCCTCAGCAGGATCCAAGGACTCAGCTAGAACCTGAGAATCTTCGAATATCTTCTCGTATGGGCGAATAGACACCCCATTCTCGGTCAGATAGGTATTACAATCGCTGTCTAGCTTAGAAGCATCGATGTATAGGGTAGCTGTCGTAGGAGTAACGCTAGCGTACGAGAAGAAGACAGGATTGTAGGGAATATCATTGCCTCGAAGGTTGAAGAGCCAAGCAATCTCGTCTAGCATAGAAACGATAATTCCTGAGCTCTTCTTCTTGTCCAGCTCTTTTCGAAGCTCCTCGAGTTTGGTCTTGACGTCCTTCCCAGCAAATTGAACAGGCAACAGTTTCACTATTTCACTAGGCTTGGCAGGGCGGGACTGTCCCCATATCGTATCGACAAGGTTTTCCTCGAGTGGCACTAAGTCTTGTCCTCCTTTCTTCTTGATCTTCTCTGAGAGCTTTCGAGCTTCGGGTGCTGAGATGACTGTAGGGTCGACGCCCACAACTTTCCCGCCCTCAGATTGATCTGCAGACCACTCTTGCCAAGTTGGCACGTCTTGGAGACCTTGCTTCAATAACAGCCAGTTAGCATCGAGTTGCTTCGTAGCTTGGTTGAAGTATCGTCCGTCCGTCGCCAAAGCCGCTTTCTCATGAGTGATGACAGCACAACCCGCAGAACCTGTGAAACCGGTTATGTATTCTCTTCTAGCATCGCACGGTGCGATATATTCGGAGGAATGGCTATCTTCGGAGGGGACGACTGCAAGTGTATTAGGGACTGGTTAAAGCTTGGATGCCGGACACTTACATACTGTAAACGTCGACCTTGTGCTGCTTCATAAGCTCTCTCAACCGATTAAGGCGGTCTGTCGTATCAATCTTCTCCATGTCTGAATCTATCCTTCCATCAGTACCCCGCTAGATGTCTCGAGCTTCTTGACGTGCCTTTGCGGAATGCGTTCGTAGCGTAGGAATTGTACCGTATGTAGATGTGGAGGTTCTGAGGTTTGTATTGCGTAAGAACAGAGGGTCTGGTCTTGCTGAAAGCTTTTCCAAGAGCCCGGAAAGATCGCATTGGTTCATTCAGGAAGGAACCCCCCACGAGCACACGAGACTGGATTCAGATGCGGAGTAAGGATGACCGAGCTGTGTCGGAAGATTGGCAGGAGACCTTCAGGTTGTAATTAGTTATGAAGATGCTTCATATGCAAGGTAAGACCAGAAACTTACTGAGCAACTCATGAACGCCTTGGCAGGGAGCAGTAGAGGGACGAAGTGGGAGGCAAGGGAGTTGATGATAACGCGGGCCTTATCCACCGCCTGAAAATCGAGGCCAAGCGTTGCCATAAAATAATGCCTTCCACAACAAACTTCTCACAAACAAAACAAAATTTCTAAATTCTTTGCCGTCTTTGAAAATGTCTTCTTGAGTTACCCGACGATCTCTTCCTAGGGCTTGATACGATGAACTTCCGAGACGTTGAACTTGAGATACATGGACACACATTTGTCTCACCTGATCAGCAATAATGGAGAACATTGGTGGGGACCTACCCACGTCCCTCGAAGAAGTTGAGAGTGTAAGTTATTTGATCTATCCCTCTATGTACTTCAGAACGAGTGTTACTCGGCCGATTTGATCATATTTCAGATGGCCAAGTAAAAGTCGTTCTCTTCCAAGTCTTACTCGTATCCGCGGACTGTCTTGACTTATACTGATTCGACAAAAGCTCATTCTCCAGCTCTATCAACCTGGAGCCCCAGCAAAGATAGCCAAAATCCAAGAAACACTACAAAAATTGCAGCGCGCTCCCCAGGGTTGGCAGCTTGCAAATGGCTTGATGGAACACCAAAACGAGCAAGTCCGATTCTTTGCGGCTCTAACCTTCATTGTCAAACTTAACACGGACGCGTACGTTGATCGAAAGAGAAACAATAGTGATGTATACTAAACGACACACAGAAAGTCGTTGACTGAGGGGAACGCGCAAGCATTACTCCAGACCCTCATCAGCTGGCTTATCAGATGTATGACCAGCTCCGACAGAGCCCTTGTCATCAGGAAGTTATGTTCTACTTTAATAGCATACTTCGTCCAATTCTCCACATCATGGTCAGACTGTGTTAAGCATATCATGTACTGTATGTGCGCCAATGAAGCTCTACCCTACGATCAGCTCTCAGCCGCCCCAGAAACTTCAATATTGGTCCAAAGCATCCCAAACGACAGAGCTGTGGCTGTCTTTTGGTTTGCTACTACTCTCGTAGATGAGGTGGGAAAGATGGATTCCAATAATATGAAACAGTTCGGTTACTCCCTTCAGCAGACCGGCCTTGCGCCTTACTGACTCTTCGTTCCAGACATAGGTTTCATCAGTTGGTAAAACCCAACGTCGAAGACATTGCGCCATTGATCTCGCGATACATATCAGACAACACTGCTGACATCAAAGTCAGACAAGAGGCTTTGAAATGCTTTCAGGTAACTCTTAACACCCCTTTCATGATGATTCCATTGGAAAACTACTAACTTCTCAGTCTTGTGTGTCTTACTCCCATCGTGCTTTTGTCGACGACGAGATTGTTCTTGAACCCCTGCGGAAGTTATCAAAGCCTGCTTTGGAGGAGTGTCTTGGCAATGACGAGCTATATGAGATCACAGTTGAGATCTTTTCTGACGTTCTTGCGAACTATTCGAAGTTTCTCCATGACGAAGACTTCAATCTCCTCAGGCAGATTCTGAATAGTTCATGGGCCCAGGAACGCTACCAACAACTGGTCATGGGAGATTTTGAATTCGATTCCCTTCAGTTTGGAATGTTCATGCTTGCTTTCGGCGATGCTACCGTCCAGGACTTGACTCGAAATAGCGGATCGGTAGCTCAATCTCAATACCTCTCAGCTCTTTGTGGACTTCTCTCTGCCGAAGGATACGCAGTTCACGAAGACAAAATCTACATGCCCACCCTCGAGTTCTGGAACACTTTCGTTGAAACCATGGTGGACGAGATCTACTCTGTGGATGGCGAGCACCCTCTGTGGTTCAAGTCAGCCCAAGACCACGTAATGCAGGTTATTTCTAACTGCTGGCGAAAGAGCCAATTCCCACCTGGAAACATATATAATTCGTGGGATTCGGTTGACCGAACAGGATTCAAGGATGCGCGTCGGGACTTCTCGGACCTTCTTCAGCAATTCTATCTTACAACAGGCATCAGTCTCCTACAATTCTTCATCTCCTCGATACAAGCATCAACATCCACTAAAGATTGGGCCCAGATAGAAGCCTCAACATACTGCTTGTCGTGGTTTTCAGATTGCATCACAGATGACGAGCAGCAGGACCAATACTTGGATCAAATATTCACACCGGCACTCGTGGCTATTTTCATGGACCCAAACAAAGAAGTGCCCACTAGGGCAATGAAAGGCTTCTTGGATCTTGTCAGCGTTTATGCAGACTATTTCGGACGTAGGCATTCACAGCTACCCAGTGTTCTGAACATAGTCTTCGAAGCAACCAGCGCAACAGCTCTAGCCAAAACAGCTTCTAAGTCTATTACCAAGCTTTGTTCCGATTGCCGAGAGGTTCTTAAACCCGAGCTAGGTGCTTTTCTCCAACACTATACCAATATCGCTTCTAATTACGCACTTGACTCTGCCGTCAAGGAAGCTGTCATGGAAGGTATTGCTTCTATCATACAAGCACTTGATAGCGAGGATTTCAAATTGGCTCCATTAGATACTCTTTTCAACTACGTTGAGACAGACATCGAACGCTGTTTGAGCATGATTGCTTCGTCGTCAGCTGGTGCAGTTTATGTAGTTACTGGAGCTGATGGCTCTCGAAAAGAGCTTACAGCCCTTGATTTCGGCATCTTGGCTTTGAAGTGCCTCGTTAGTATTTCGAAAGGTGTTCAGGTCCCTGACGACAAGCCTGTCGATCTCGAATCCAAGAGCCCAGTCTCTCCTTTCTGGACCACAGGAGAAGGATCCCGTGTCCAACAGAGAATATATTCAATGATGTCTCGCATATATGATGTCTTAGGAATGAGCGGCGATATCATCGATGAGCTTTGCAGAGTTTGGCGTCACGGATTTCGAGAGATGGAACCTGGCCCTTTTGTGATGGCTCCCGAAGTATCATCACAATTCCTGATGAGAGCAACCTTACAGACTCCACGTCTCGTTCGTGTGATCGATACAAGCTGCTCTCTTATCGCCGCGAAGAAGTGGGGACCTGGCTTGGAGCAAGTCCTGGAGACTCTGCTTGTCTGGCTAGCACAATTACTTCAAGCATTAGGAGGTAAGATCTCCCTTCAGATTTTGATCTCCTCTTTAGCTAACATTACGAAGAACCTAGCAATGATCCTGAGATTGCGCAAGCTGGTATCGAGTTCTTACAGCGACTGACTAGCAAATTCCCTAAGATTCTTCTTAACCACCAACCTGTCGTCTCACTAGAATTCCTCTTCATGTTTGCCCTTGGAGCTCTAGGTGGAACGGACCCTTTGCCCAAGGCCGCAGCTGCGGATTTCTGGGTAAGTGACATCTCTTGACCTCAGCATACACAACATAAGTACTGACCATCGTATAGGCCACCCTAATAAACATTACAGACCAACCGCGAGAAATTCAATCACAACTTGACAACGCCATACAAGCGATAGGACCACACCTCGCACAGAAGCTCATATACAATATCGGTGGACATGCTGCTCGTAGCGAGCTCGACAAGCTTTGTGATCCATTGAGGAAGCTGGTTGTACGTCAAGCCAACTCGAAAGCCTGGTTCGAAGCTGCTTTGCTCGACCAGAATTTCCCCAGCGATAATATCGAGGTCAAGGACAAAGAGACTTTCCTGCAGAAGATCATGTAGTAAGTTACGCTCCCTCCCTTCCTGTCTGAGAAGTGCTAACTCTTCAGCCTTCGTGGTGCAAGAGGCACGAACCAAGTAGTTCGCGACTTCTGGCTTTTGTGCAGGGGATCGAATTTCGCATATGCATCTTGAGAATCGATAGCTTCATGATACCCACGTTGATGACAAAGGATGGATGAAACGAGGAAACGAGATCTCATGTCAATTATTGTAGATAGGAAATTAAAAAATATCACTAGAAATCAAGACAGGCCCTTACACTTTCTCGACTTTGGGCAGGGATATGTCGAATCGTGACTTTGAACAATGAAGCTATTCATTGTTTTAAATTCTTCTTTTAAGACTTTAAGCAATATCTTATCGAATCCTGGGTTAGAACCAGGAGGTTTTGTATCATTCTCAAGATTTCTCTAAACTTTGGGCCTGGCTATGTTGGATCCTGACTTAGAGTGATGGGGTTTTACATCTATATGATACTTCTTTCCAGACTTTGGGCGTAGGTGTGTCAGATCCTGGATTAGAACTTCGAGGTCGTGCAATATTATGAAAGTTCTCTATTGACTTTCAACAGGATTATGTCGGATCCTAGCTGGGAACAATGAGGCTTTGCAAACCCACCATTGGCACTTTCTGGATTTTGGGCTGGGGAATATTGGATCCTGGCTTGGAACTTCCAGGTTTCTGATACAGCATGACAATTCTGCAAAGTTTTTCAAATTTTCACCAATTGATTTCCTCTACGATCACATGCCATCACCTGAAAAATGAGCTTCCGTTCTCGTTCCCTTCTACTGTTCCACAAGGGCCACAGCAGGGCCCATCTTCCATGCGATTGTGAAATCCCGGTTACCCCTCCACAAACACACTGCTGAGGCCTGCTGCAGCTATAACATGCAGAGGCTCGGGTAACTCAGTGGACAATGAAATAGACATTTCAGTTGCCAATCTTTTCATCAAGGTTGAACACATCGGCGTTTCGCTGATGTTTAAATAATTTTAATGACGTTGTTATGGTACAGTATTCACTTTTCGCCGATGGCAGAGGGTGTATTAATTGGAGTTTTGGGGATGGATTCAATGATACTTACATGTACTGTTGCGAAGAATTCAAAAGTATCTCGCGTATGGCTCACATTTAGCCTTGAATTACTGAAACTCCCCGATTGTTCAGAATGTTGAAACTTGACAGCAATGAAAATTCCTTGACTATGAGACTCTCGTAGCTCGGACGAAAGCGAAACATGAAAGTGTCAAGCGGACGAAATCAACACCGTTGAAAGACCGTCCTTCTTCAGTGGTATGTTTGAGGCTGAAGTACTCCCTTCTAGAACGACGCAGAGGGGCCTAGAATCTTAAATTCTTTGAGGTGTGTTACAAGTGAGAAACTGAGAGAAGATACAGATCTCTATATACTTTCAGATCCGTCCCTAACTCCTAGAGATATATTCCAATCCAAGATATCTTCACCACCCCTATTACATCACCACTCTTACAAACACCGAACTCACCATGGCTTGGAGCCCATGGTCAAGTACCTCATCTGTTCCGAGGGTGACAGAGTATGATTTAGATAACTCAGATGAAGCATGCAAAATTACCCCAGCTGTACCACAGACACTCGGACGGGTTGGGAAACAAGAGCTGGACTTCTCGTATGTTTATTTCATACAATTGGCCCTTTTCTTTAACCTAATAGCTTAAAGGCCCATGGACGAAATAGTGACGTTTCACGTGGGATCAGGAGACGATGAGAAGAAATTTATCGTGCATAAGAGTAAGGCATTACCAGCTCCCTTCAACTCTCAGCACTCACTTTCCACCAGGTCTAGCATGTCAAGTCTCACCCGTATGGGAGAAGGCATTCAACAGAGCGTTCATCGAAGGCCAGACTCTATCCTGCACTTTGTTGGATGTAAAGCCCAATCCGTTCACCCTGCTGGTGAAATGGATCTATGGTCGAGACCTAGACACAGAAGCTACAAAAGTAATGAAGATATTGTCCGGTCTGTCAGGTAGTGCCAAGGACGATGAGAACGAAAAGTTGCAGAAGACAGTGGATGACCAAGACATATCCCTAATCCAACTCTGGATTCTTGCTGACAGGCTGCTCATACCGCACTTGCAGGGCGATGTCATAAAGATCCTAAAAAGCAGAAGAGCTGCTTCACAATGGAATGAGACCGAATCTCGCCGAAAGAGAGTCTCATTATACCGCCCCAGCTACCAGTGGTTTCCCACTGTATTCGAGAATACCAAACTCGACAGCCCACTTCGTGACTACACTGTTCATCAAGCGGTCTTCTACTTGGATGCGAAGACTTTCCAAGAACATCCGGAGTGTTTCCCAAAAGCCTTGCTCCTGAGATACGCCGAATTTACAACAGAGCGGACACGACGATTTCAGGATATGCATGTTGATATTCGTCCGTCGAGGCGTCCCATAAGGCTCATACATTGAGTGGTTCCCGGACTCGTGATGAGGGCCAAATATTTTGGTTTGGCAGCCCAGACGCGGACACCTGAAAGAGCGTGGGAATCACGATACAAATGAGAAGAACAGCGCTTTGATATCCCGCTACCTCATCATACAACCATCAAGTCATCAAGAATCCTTGTCGCCAAACTTCAGCTCTCAGCTTGCCATTGCGGTTCGTGACTGCAGGTAATCTTTTCGGAAAGGGTTGATATCGACCTCAGGACCCCGGTTAAGTGGTGTCCACTTTGGCTCTTCCTTGAATAAGCGCATAGCAACAATGTACTACTTCAAGTCAGACACTAGCCAAATAATGCACATTCCCTAAACTTACATTCTTATCATCCGTTGTGAACCGATGGTAAATGCCAGCTGGTAGAATCTGGACCTCAATCAGCACTTGATTCCCTACTTTCAAAGTATCCTTACGATCAAATCGTCCTTCTCCAAGAAGATCCTAACCCACTCATCACCCTCACTTCTCACATCGAAGAATCCGGAACCATCTCTGATATATCTGATCTCTTCGTCCTCATGCAAGTGCTCATGGAAGAACGACTTGACCTTCTCTTCGTAGATATCTCCCAACTTCTCTGGCGAAACAGTAATCACATCCCTGTTCTTGTAGCTTCTCTCGGTGGCCAACTTATCAACATCTTGCTCCTTGTTGAAATTGTAATAGAGAACGCCGAGCTTCGCAAGGTAATCTGGGGTGACTGCTCGTCCAGAATCGTGAGGTAGGCGTTGGTCGCCCTGGCGCAAATCAGCTCAGAAGCTTTCTATTGACTTTGGATTTACATACCGCCTCGTTGTTAAACCAGTATGCTTTCATGTTGACAAATTACTTTGCACGTTCACTTTGGGGAAGGGAAAGGAGAATGCGCTCTTCAAATACTGTTGATCTTGGAGATGCGAATAGTGAAGTGGTCTGCTAGTGGAGTTGTCAGATTTTGGAGCGGCCGAAAGTATTTTTGTTGCCCCTCCATTTCATCATCGCACCTGATGAGAACCCCGCGATTCGCTGACTCAACAAAACGTGGGCAACGTGAATGGTGCAATTTTGCATAACTTCTACGAGCTACAGAACTCCTTCTTTCTCTCTTTCTGGGCCCACCTCCAAGTGTCGGGGCTTGAGCCATTCAGAAGCCACGATCGTCCCTTGAGACGTGAAGCCCAAACTGACAATCTCCGAAACAGGTATCTGATTACAGTGAAGATTGTCACCAAGCGGTGAAGATGTTTTGCTTTAATTTATGATATCACAAACCTTCAAGGTCGATCTGTGAGAGATGCTAGTGTATCTCTGCCAATTTGTTATGCGCGGTGTACCTTAGTACCTACAGCTTTTAACAAAAGACGGGAGCTTCACCTACTCCCTGGGTCTTTCCCTACTGTAAATATGCCGTTGTTCAATGGAGTGGATATGGAGAGGAGATCTCAGTCAGCCTCTTTTCGGCTGTTCCGGAAATTTTCTATATCATTGGTTGAGTCTAAAAAGAAGCACATGCTATTGCCGTTGTATGGAGATGTTTGAGCCCCACGCAAGCCCGATTCAGCCACCAGGTACTGCTGCGGGACACGCTTCGGCTCCTCAAAAGAGATCTAGATGCCATGAATGCCGCTGCGGCTCATGGCTGAGAACGACACATCACCTGGATCGATGGTTTGGCGCCTCGTAGCCCAATTGTATATGCTTTTTGAAGTCGGGCATCTCCTTTCAGATCTTGGGAGCAACATGCGGCAACGCTACAGAAGCAGTCTCAAAGCATCAACATCTTGGCGTCAACTTTTTGAGGAGCTGGGCTTTGTGTTGTGAGAATTATATTTACGACGACAGTGAAAGCATTGGTTGGTCGCCGCTCGTGCGCTCCGAGCGCTCTTTGAAGATGAACATGCTTAGTTTCAGTGTATAAAGTGCTCGGAAGTGTTCTGGTTTTTGTCACTCAACTTCTACAAGTCAGTGAGATACTTGACTAACATAATTTTCACTTCCTTTATTCTGCAGTAAAAGCCACAAAGCCATCAGTCTCCAGACTACATATAAGATCTCGAGTAGTCACCGGGCTCTGCAACCAAACCTGCTATCACTTCAGCATCACTTGCATCCATTCTTTGACCATTTGGACCTTTTCAAGTTCCTCGTCATGTCTTCAACATCATCTTCATCGAGCCACACCTTCTTCCACACACGCCAATACAGCAAATCTGGCATCGGCGGCATTGGAAACTTCCACAACACATCTAGCATTCTCTCCTCGCCATCAACCCCATACATTTCCCCACGAACAAGCGGCACATTCTCAACCAGCATCGGCGGAGCAGGCAACGTTCGAAACCTATCAGAACGACCTACCGTTTCTTTATCTACAAAACTCGAAAGGGAAGAAGCTCAACGAAGAGCTGCGGCGAAGTATTGGCATCACGGTATTGGAGGAGCAGGAAATAAGACCGGCGCCGACAATGAGAGATCTCCTGCTGCGAGTCTTGGTTCGGCTGTTGAAAATAATGCGGACAGGATGAGGAATGGATTTGTGGGTATTTTTGGGAAGAGAAAGAGGAACATGTTCCTTTTGCCGGATTCTTCTATTGAGTCGTTGTGTTTGAAGGATTAGGATAGCCATTATTATACTCAGGAGATTGAGAGAGGAGTTGGAGTTAGAATTTGGCTTGATACTATTAGATGAGCAGAAGATAGACACATAGTCACCTAGTTGTGGTTAATTCTGATCTCAAACTTACTTTTTTCAAGTGTCATTGCAATTGTGCATGTGGCCCTCACTTGCTGGCAAAATTTTAAGAGCGACTACTTTGAGATGATATACCTCGACAAGAGCAAAATATTATCCAGTAAAACTGTTACCCGCTCATTTGTTAACCGATTGCCCACAAAGGAATTCGGTTCTTCAAAGTCTACTTACCCAACTCCTCCAGAAGAAACTGTAACAAAAGACATGTCTCTACTGGCACTGGCTCCATGTCCTACCTCGCTTAAGACTCAGCACACGAAATCTCTCCCACGGTCCCACCACCGAAAAAAATGGTATTGCACCCCATTCGAACACGATCCTTCAACTATCATCGTTTTGGCTGCAAAAAGGAGGGGAAAAAGTACAAAAAAACATCGAGGCATTTTGCAACCGCCGTGAATCGAACACGAACCTCCACCTTGGAAGGGTGGAATCCTAACCATTGGACCACGGAAGCTTATCATTGGATGACAAAAAAGTGCTTGTTTGAAGTAATAGAGTACAAGAGCAGAAGCTTAAAAAGTGGCTATTTTGTCTTCTGCCTATTGGCTGAATGGATTCCGACCCACAAGCTGAAGGTGGGGGCTGTAAAGGTGGGGCAGAAGGGCAATGAGCAGCAGTTGCCTCCACAGATTCACAACTTGTCACAGTGAGGGGAGGATGACGGAATAGGGAATTCTTCTTTGAGATTTGCTCCGTCTAACAGCTTATGTCTATAAGAGACATAGTCTTCTATCATGTCCCTGAAAGTGGCTCTGACAGGCTTGATTTGACTTACCACTCCCTGGTGATAGGAGTTTCTCGTTCCTTTTCACTCTGAGGTAGACAATGCTTAAACCCAAAGTAATAGGCAAGTCAATCACCATAGAATATGCTGAGGATGTCCTCCCACTCTAGCATTTCCTGGCCCAAGTCCGAGTTCGGAGTAGAATGCGTTTTCCCAAGAAAGACTTCGTCTTTGGCACATCACTTCTTGCTCATAAGTAGTGATAATACATCACTACTCTCAGTGCAAGTAATCCCTCAATCCCAATCATCATCGTCCTCTTCCTCCTGCCTAGCCTTCTTCACTCCCCATTTCACACCGCCCGCATCCTCTGTAGCTTTAGCTCTTTGTATGACACCCGAACTCAGCAATCGGGCTTCTAAGTCTTTCGTCGTGAATGTATCTGGTGTATATCCTAGACCTTCGAAGCCAACAATTCTGTCGACGCTCTTTCCATCGACAAAAGCCAGTACGCAAGGAAGAACCTGGACTTTCAACTTGGTAACCAAGAACGGCGCATTCTCGACATTCATCTTTAAAAATCGAGTGTCGAAGTGCTTCTGTGCCAGACTCTAAAACAGATATTAGTCCTGTATTCCCTCGACGGTATCTTGCATACCTCTAAATGTCCGTCCATCACTCCACATCTTGCAAAGTCGTCCTTTGCAAAATGTACAACTGCATATTTGACTTCTGTGGTCAAATCCATCAATGCCTTCTCCTCTTTGATCTCCGTATAATTTCCAAAGCCTTGGTTCTTCTGCGACTTCGCTCTAGTGAATTCCGAGTGCAGCTGCTGTATTCTCTGTTCTCTAAACGCATCGAGAGCAGGAGAATCTTCGAGCGAAGCGATCAGAGCATCTTCATCGTCGGAATTGCCTTCGTCAAGGACTCTTGCCACATGGGAATCGATATTTGCCATAATATCTGGGGTCGTGAAGTTGTTGCTTGAATCGTTGGTCAATCTACGCGTAAAATACTATGGCAATTTCGCGATGCTGGTTCACGCGCAAGCCAACCCTAGTCCAGATTAGGTCACATCTAAGGAATTCCTTCAACGTTGGTGAATAGGGGAGCATTTGCTTTTTATTCACGATAGACACTTTGTTTCTACTCTATCTTTAAATCGTTATTTCGCAGAACATTTCTTAGAAAGTCATCATCACTGAGCGTTGGTTGCGCAGTCTTGCCTTGGATCCCTGCACCTCTTCTAAAATTAAACCCGCTAAGATTTTGGGAGGAGAGGCCAAATAAAGTCCCATCCAGACTTCAACGTTTCCCCTTGGACCCTGAACAACACTCAGTGCCTTCTTCGCCGTTCCCACGACTCGACCGATGCTACGATAATAACGATCCCACACTCTGCCACCGTCTGCGACTTCGAATCTGGCAGATAGCCCTGTCCCCCCTTTTGTGACACTTGCGCGTCAAATCTAATACGAACTTTGAGAGACCAGACCTCAGCAACCATGGACGACAAGAAGAATGAAGACTATACCATCAAGATGCCAGACGTTGAGATGCGCAATTTCAATGGACGGTCATCACCTTCACAACGAGATCCGTTCTTGGCTCGCACGAATTCTGGCCCTCCAAAGTCAGGGCCCAAAGCACTTGCCAACATCACCAACAGCCCTCCCATCTCTATTCTGGCATACTGTTTAGCTTCGATATCTATGACCGTTACCAACAAATACTGTGTATCTGGAGCCAACTGGAATTTGAACTTCTTCTACCTTGCTATCCAAGTATGCCCCAAGGCTCTGGAGATCTGGCCCAGGCTAACCAGACACAGTCACTTGTTTGCATTATTGCTATTGTCATTTGCAAGCAACTTGGATTGATCACAAATCTAGCACCTTTCGACACGAAGAAAGCGAAGCAATGTATGCTAGAAGTGAAAAACAATATGTTCAGGAGCTAATCGTCTTGACAGGGTTCCCAATCTCCCTCCTCCTCGTTGGAATGATCTATACCAGCACCAAGGCTCTTCAGTTCTTGTCCGTTCCCGTCTACACGATCTTCAAAAACTTGACCATCATTGTCATCGCATACGGAGAGGTCTTGTGGTTCGGAGGAAGCGTCAGTGCAACTGCTCTGCTGTCCTTTGGACTCATGGTTCTTAGTTCAGTCGTTGCTGCTTGGGCCGATATCCAAAATGCTTTATACGGAGAAGCAGCAGCAGCTGGTTCTGACGCCGCTGCGGCTCTGTCTAGTCTGAATGCTGGCTATGCTTGGATGGGAATGAACGTTTTCTGCTCAGCAGCGTACGTTCTCTCATTGCGCAAGGTCATTAAGAAGATGAACTTCAAGGATTGGGATAGTAAGTCTTGTCGAAGTTGTCATATCTGGATGTTGCTAACAACTGCCCAGCCATGTTCTATAACAATCTCTTGACAATCCCTGTCCTCTTCCTGTGCTCCCTTGTTTTCGAGGATTGGTCTTCCCCCAACATCCAGAGAAACTTCCCGGTGGAGTCCAGAAACAGCCTCATCGTTGGCTTCATTTACTCCGGCCTTGGAACGATCTTCATTTCGTACTGCTCAGCTTGGTGTATTCGTGTCACCTCGTCCACCACCTATTCCATGGTTGGAGCCTTGAATAAGCTCCCAATTGCAGTCAGCGGTCTCATTTTCTTTGCTGCACCTATCACATTTGGAAGTGTTTCGGCCATTATCATCGGCTTCATCAGCGGTCTTGTTTTCACCTGGGCCAAGGTCAGACAGGGTCAGATGAACAAAATGTCCCTCCCAACCCAGCAACCTGTCATGAGCGCCAGCTCTCAAAGCAACAGAGATGCATCAAGTTCATAGGCGATTCTGTACAGGAGGCATTCGCATTACTTCCAGCTTCCTCGCCGAGAAAGGAGTTCAAGCGCTCAGAAGTGCTCCATATTCCAGCAGCAATTCCAGCAGGACAACGTGGATTTTTCTTGTGTATTATACTTTTATTTTGTTTTTCACACTTTAGAATGCGGGAGGGGATCATAAACGTGGTCTGGCGTACATCCGTCTGGACCGCTTGCGGCTCGAAAAGCAACCTTGTGATGAGTGTGATGATGGTCGTTTCTTGAATTCAGTTGAATCGAGCAATGGCGCAAATATTGTAGGGATTATTGGCATGCGGAGGCGACAGAACTACCAATAATGGAATATAGACATCTGCATCTTCTCAGGTTCTATACTTTACCGATATATACAGATTCCATTCCCTTGTAACAACGCCGTTCATAACTTGCTATCCTTCTTCTGTTCTACTATCATCTTCGTCAAAGCCCCCCTTGCAATGACTTTTCCCTCACATCTCACTTCGCCTTCACAAAATGCAATGCTCTTGCCCTTTTTGACCACTTTGCCTTGAACCTCATACAGCTTTCCCTCTCCAGGTACAGAACTTAGGATCTGAAAACTCGAAGCAATTGTTGAAGCCAACTGGCCGTCTGATAATGTGGGTATGAGAGCTAAGAAGCATGCCGAGTCGATGAGTAGGGATGAGATGCCGCCATGGACAGTGTTGGAGGGCGTAAGGTGCATAGACGTTGTTGTGAAATTGAGAATTGCTATGGGTTCCGGTGTACTTGACTGTGATATCAAACGGAGGCCAAGAGCTTTGTGTATGGGAACATTGAGGACATTTTGGGTGAGTTTCCTGGCGTAAGGTAATGGTTCTGGGTTTGCGGAAGACAGTCTTGCTGGAGGATGATAGAATGGTGGATAGGGCCTGAAAAATAGATATGACTCTGGCATCTCGATTCAGACATTATAGAATTGATATCATTTTCAAAGCTGGACGGACATTGAAGTTGTAGTTGTGATTTTTCAATGTACAAGCCTCGGCTGTAAATGACGTTCGTTGGCGCGTCTTCAAAAAAGTTCGTGTCTGTTTCAACTACTGTAGAACATTGAAAGCTCAACTACGAACCGGACAATCACAACTCGAGGAACTTTTTTTCAAAGCCTCATTTCGCTCCATGGCTACACGATAGCATCTATCCCCCTTCCTTCCCCACCCAAAAATGTCCGCAGAGGCTCCTCTCCCCAAGTCCGAGTCGTCGTACGTTCCTCACTCCTCTTCTGAGCACAGCTAATCATCCAGTCTCTCCTTCACCCAAGGGCTTCTCCTCGGCCAACTCTCCGTCGTAATCCTTATCGGTGCATTCATCAAGTTCTTCATATTCGGCGACCCTCCTTCTCCAGACGTAACAGCCGCCCTGCGAGCAACAGAACGACGATCCCGAACCCTCGCTCACAAACGCTCTCTCCTCTCCCTCCGCACATCTACTCCAAAACATCCTTCACTCTCCAAGAAGCGCTCAAGTGTTCTACGAGCTCCACCGCAACTCACTACGAATACGATCCTCAGCAAGACATACTACAATGTGGATAGTCATCAACCAGAGAGCTTGGATTGGTTCAATGTCCTCATAGCACAAACAATCGCACAATTCCGCAGCGATGCACAGCACGACGACGCAATCCTGACATCTCTTACAAAAGCATTGAATGGGACCACACGGCCGGACTTTTTGGACGAGATTAAGGTCACGGAGCTAAGTCTAGGAGAGGATTTCCCAATTTTCAGCAATTGCAAGATCACTCCTGTGGACGAGGATGGCTCGAGTGCTGCTGGCAGAGGAGAAGGGCCTGGAGGTGTGCCTAGAGAACATGGCAGATTGCAAGCACGGATGGATGTTGATCTTAGTGATTTTATCACGTTGGCACTCGAGACGAAGCTCCTGCTCAATTATCCCAAGCCGCTGGTTGCGGTGCTACCAGTTGCTTTGGCGGTGAGTGTTGTGAGATTCAGTGGAACGTTGTCTATCAGCTTCATACCTGGGAGTCCGCTGAATGCTACCATGTTGGCGTTTAGTTTCTTGGACGACTATAGGTTGGATCTTTCTGTCAGGAGTTTGGTGGGTAGTAGGTCGAGGTTGCAGGATGTACCGAAGATTGCTCAGTTAGTTGAGGCAAGGTTGCATACCTGGTTCGATGAGAGAGCTGTCGAGCCACGGTTTCAGCAGATTGAGTTGCCTTCTCTGTGGCCAAGGAAGAAGAATACCAGAGGAGGGGAAGATGCACCATCTGAGCCGGCAAGCATTAGTCGAGCGAAGGGAAAGGAGATGGAAAGAGACTTGAGAGAAGAAGCGAGGAAAGAGGTCGAGGCTGAGAGCAGAGCTGCAAGAGCTGCAAGAGCAGAAGTCGACAGGATCGAGCAGGAGGGCCTACGATGGCGAAGACGAGCTATGGGTGAGGAATATACTATGCCGGGAAGCATGCCTGGGAGTCTGCCGGGTATGAATATGGCATGAAAGAAATTCATGTCGACTCTCCACTCACTCACATTAAACCCCTTCACCTTACATACTCAACGGCAACGAAATTCGCTTGGATAGTTTGGGAAAGTAGCAGTTCGGACTCGCACCGCCGTATCCAATGCGAGCTTGCTACTGCAGTATGAAGCATAGGCATCATCATGCAGGAAGACGACACCCTCAGGACAAGGAAGCCTACGTGGATCGGGACTTCGACAAGCTTGAGTGTCCGCCCTTACGAATTCCTCGGCGCAAGAGAGTTCCGATCTTGACGAATACACACACTCGACTCAATCATGCTCATCCGATATGCTCCAATAGCAGTCCGGTCCCACGATCTGGTGGACGATTTAAGGCTTGCAAAACGCCTCACGCTCATTATCAAGACAAGCGGGCGTTATCAGATGATTACCTCGGGTGTGCTGCGCCAGTAATGACACAGGCATCCCACGGTTGGGTAGATTTGAGCACAAGGGTCTTGCAGCCACGCGTACCTCGATTACTGTCATCTAGACTTTGACCGGTCACCAATGAAATGTGCCGAGTGAGACACTGCTTTGTGCTAATGTTCTGGTTTGTGCATGACTTGTGCTTAGGTTATGCAGTCGGACGATCGGGCACCGTCTGCTGCGGGCGACCCTACGTGCTGCTATCCTTAAAGTGGTTGGTATCATGTTGTATGACAGCCTCGACTTTACCAAATGGCGTATGGAAGGCGAGATTTTACAGTGCAAGTAGACAGCGGGCGCAGCATACCAAGAAGCCGGACCTTTCAAAGAGGCGAGGCCGCGCTGGATGAGCCCCTTAGAAGTTAGCATGCAATCAAATAAGACTTTGAACCTAGCCTGACTTGCGTCGAGCTGACTTTGAATGTGGCTCTGTACCTACGATTACTCGCCGACTCTGACTTCCTCCTTCTATAATTAATACTTTTGGGATATACTTTTACTGTGATTCGCTCCTTTCTGGATATTCACCCATCCTGGTTCCAAACAAATTACCGTTCTTGGCGAAATCCCGGCTCCTTTATCTCCCCTGCAGACTTGGACAACGAACTTTTTTGTATATATCCTCAACGCCCCTCGATGCAGAATTAGAGCTTCCTACGACCTTTCGCAACCTGTAGGGCATCTTATGACCTATTAAATCTACACACGCGCCGCCTTGTCTCACGTCCTCGAACCGCCAAGATGCGTAAAGGGACTATTGTCTTTCTGGTCGTCAATTTCTGCATCATAGGGCTGCTAGTGAATGCCTTCAGCACTCTCATCGGTCTCCTCTTCGAAGATGGAGCTGCAGACGCCATTACTCGTGCTGAGATCCCGGCGCCAGGCTCTGATCTTATCGAGAACCGTACACAGATGATACCGAAGATCATTCATCAAACCTACATAAATGCCTCTATCCCAGCACAGTGGAAGCCTGGACAGCAGTCTTGCATTGACCTTCATGATGATTACGAATACAAGGTACATATGTCTCTATCTGCTGGAAGTAATAGAAGCTAATCAACGACCAGCTCTGGACCGACGACAAATCTCGCGAGTTCATCGAAGCAGAATACCCTTGGTTCCTCACAACCTTCGACTCCTATCCCTTCCCCATCCAACGCGCCGATGCGATCCGCTACTTCGTCCTCCATTTCTACGGCGGAATATACATTGATCTCGACGATGGCTGCAATCGTCGCCTCGACCCCCTCCTTTCCTACCCTGCATGGGTTCGTCGTACCGTCCCCACAGGCATCAGCAACGACGCCATGGGCTCTATCCCCCAACACCCCTTCTTCAACACCGTGATCGATTCCCTCGCTGGCTACAACAGGAATTGGTTCATGCCATACATCACCGTGATGTACAGCACCGGGCCTCTCTTCTTGAGCGTTATCTGGAAGGAGTACCTGCGTGTTGATAGGCCACCTATGGAACATGTTAGGATTCTGATGCCAGACGAGTATAAGGGCTTCGCGTGGAGTTTCTTCAATATCGTGAAGGGGAGCAGTTGGCATGGAAAAGACGCACAGACGATCTTCTGGATGGGCAAACACTGGTTACTGCTCACTGTCTCCGGGTTTGCGATTGCGGGTGTAGTGGGAGCTTGTCTCTGGAGTCTCTGGAATATGTGGGTGATGAAGGGGAAGAGGTCTAGTCCAGGCAGAAAGAGAATGGGGTTGTGGAGAAGAATAAGTGGTGGGAAGGAGAGATACGAGCTGCTTGATCGAATGGCTTAAGCAGAC